>NC_092122.1:10256542-10336542 GCF_045679555.1 Salvelinus alpinus
TTAGGACATTGTAATGGGGAAATGTAAGATGAATAAAGTTAATATCCAGTTAAGAGTAATTAACAATACTAAGCATATTTATGTTCTCTTTCTGTAATACACATGATTTCCAGTGTTTTATTTGGGAAACTTTCTGGTTGATGGTCACTAGACTTGATACTGAATGTTATGGATTGTTCATATCTGAGAGTGATTGACACCAGACTGGAGGTATGAGGAGGCTGATTGTTATTGTATTCTGGGACACTGATTCTGTAGCAGCTGATGTTGTGACTTCCTACAAGCCTCTCGGCGGGTGTTTACAGAACATTGGTGCTGTGAGATTAGAATATAAGAGCCTGCTTCTCTGCTGGAGGTGTCTCCCTGTTGCAACTGTATTAAACCACATTGATTTACTTTATCTGTAACTTCTTTAATTCCCCATTACATATTGTACATTAATACATTTCAATCTCATTAACTTCCCTGTTCTTACAGGGTGAGAGACAAGCTCTTACCCAGCCTATCTGTGCATCTACCTTCTCCTTCCCAGAGTTCTGTTGGGGCTCCGCCTCTGGTTCAGTACCACATGCTGTGGTGGCTAGTGCTGGGGAAACCACCTCTGGCAGTAGTGAGGTCTGTGTGGAGCTCTCCGTGTTAGTTTCTTTCTCCTCCAGCTCTGTGATTCTGAAAGACATAGGAACATAAGTCTTCGGTTCCACCCAAACATAAGGCCAGGCAGAAATGCGGCCTACCTGGATTTGGTAGCCTGGAGCTCGATTTGTAGCCATTCCACCCTCTGGGTCTCCTTCCTCAGGGACTGGAGCAGCTGGCTGACAGTCAGCTCCTCAGACTCCTGCCTGGATACACTCATGTCATACCTGGGGTCCCTTTCATTATGATACAGGTCCTTTCCAGTATCCTCTCTCTACACACACCACACACACAGTAGTGCTAAAGTCAGGACACACACCCTTATAATATGGATGGATGGAGTGAGTGAGTTACTCACAGCAATCCTGATCTCTATGAAGGAGTCGTCCTCTGACCCCTGACCTGTCTTGAGCTGGAGTTCAGAGTTCATGGCCACCAGGTCACTCTTCTCTGCCTGCAGACGCACCAGCTGGGCACGCAGCGCCTCCAGTTCTGCATTCTGATTGGCTGTCTCGGCCTGGAGGTGACACAGCACAGATAAGACAAAAGTCTGCCCAGCATTATACCCATACACACACTGTATATATATATATACATACAGTGGTTAGAACAAATATTTGATACACTGACGATTTTGCAGAATCTATAATTTAAGTAATTAATGTGCATTTTATTGCATGACATAAGTATTTGATACATCAGAAAAGCATAACTTAATATTTGGTACAGAAAACTTTGTTTGCAATTACAGAGATCATACGTTTCCTGTAGTTCTTGACCAGGTTTGCACACACTGCAGCAGGGATTTTGGCCCACTCCTCCATACAGACCTTCTCCAGATCCTTCAGGTTTCGGGGCTGTCGCTTGGCAATACGGACTTTCAGCTCCCTCCAAAGATTTTCTATTGGGTTCAGGTCTGGAGACTGGCTAGGCCACTCCAGGACCTTGAGATGCTTCTTACGGAGCCACTCCTTAGTTGCCCTGGCTGTGTGTTTTGGGTCGTTGTCATGCTGGAAGACCCAGCCACGACCCATCTTCAATGCTCTTACTGAGGGAAGGAGATTGTTGGCCAAGATCTCGCAATACATGGCCCCATCCATCCTCCCCTCAATACGGTGCAGTCGTCCTGTCCCCTTTGCAGAAAAGCATCCCCAAAGAATGATGTTTCCACCTCCATGCTTCACGGTTGGGATGGTGTTTTTTGGGGTTGTACTCATCCTTCTTCTTCCTCCAAACACGGCGAGTGGAGTTTAGACCAAAACGCTCTATTTCTGTCTCATCAGACCACATGACCTTCTCCCATTCCTCCTCTGGATCATCCAGATGGTCATTGGCAAACTTCAGATGGGCCTGGACATGCGCTGGCTTGAGCAGGGGGACCTTGCGTGCGCTGCAGGATTTTAATCCATGACGGCGTAGTGTGTTACAAATGGTTTTCTTTGAGACTGTGGTCCCAGCTTTCTTCAGGTCATTGACCAGGTCCTGCCGTGTAGTTCTGGGCTGATCCCTCACCTTCCTCATGATCATTGATGCCCCACGAGGTGAGATCTTGCATGGAGCCCCAGACTGAGGGTGATTGACCGTCATCTTGAACTTCTTCCATTTTCTAATAATTGCACCAACAGTTGTTGCCTTCTCACCAAGCTGCTTGCCTATTGTCCTGTAGCCCATCCCAGCCTTGTGCAGGTCTACAATTTAACCCTGATGTCCTTACACAGCTCTCTGGTCTTGGCCATTGTGGAGAGGTTGGAGTCTGTTTGATTGAGTGTGTGGACAGGTGTCTTTTATACAGGTAACGAGTTCAAACAGGTGCAGTTAATACAGGTAATGAGTGGAGAACAGGAGGGCTTCTTAAAGAAAACCTAACAGGTCTGTGAGAGCCGGAATTCTTACTGGTTGGTAGGTGATCAAATACTTATGTCATGCAATAAAATGCAAATTAATTACTTAAAAATCATACAATGTGATTTTCTGGATTTTTGTTTTAGATTCCGTCTCTCACAGTTGAAGTGTACCTATGATAACAATTACAGACCTCTACATGCTTTGTAAGTAGGAAAACCTGCAAAATCGGCAGTGTATCAAATACTTGTTCTCCCCACTGTATATACACTGCTCAAAAAATAAAAGGGAACACTTAAACAACACAATGTAACTCCAAGTCAATCACACTTCTGTGAAATCAAACTGTCCACTTAGGAAGCAACACTGATTGACAATAAATTTCACATGCTGTTGTGCAAATGGAATAGACAAAAGGTGGAAATTATAGGCAATTAGCAAGACACCCCCAATAAAGGAGTGGTTCTGCAGGTGGTGACCACAGACCACTTCTCAGTTCCTATGCTTCCTGGCTGATGTTTTGGTCACTTTTGAATGCTGGCGGTGCTTTCACTCTAGTGGTAGCATGAGACGGAGTCTACAACCCACACAAGTGGCTCAGGTAGTGCAGCTCATCCAGGATGGCACATAAATGTGAGCTGTGGCAAGAAGGTTTGCTGTGTCTGTCAGCGTAGTGTCCAGAGCATGGAGGCGCTACCAGGAGACAGGCCAGAACATCAGAAGACGTGGAGGAGGCCGTAGGAGGGCAACAACCCAGCAGCAGGACCGCTACCTCCGCCTTTGTGCAAGGAGGAGCAGGAGGAGCACTGCCAGAGCCCTGCAAAATGACCTCCAGCAGGCCACAAATGTGCATGTGTCTGCTCAAACGGTCAGAAACAGACTCCATGAGGGTGGTATGAGGGCCCGACGTCCACAGGTGGGGGTTGTGCTTACAGCCCAACACCGTGCAGGACGTTTGGCAAATTCGCCCCTTGTTCAGACGTACTTGATCTTCTCTTTATCCAGCTCCTGTTACTATTTTGGGTGTCTCTAAAACTCCCTCAGACTGTAAGGACGCAATATAGCACAGGAGACAATTTCTTCCAGCGAGCCCAAGTCAGAAAAAGGGGGAGATGGTTGGTAAATTACTCAGCACGATTTAATCAGCACATTCCCATCAAAGCCAGCAGGAGGGCTCAACAAACAACTCATTCGGAAATACAATTGAATCCATTCAAAACACAGCAATTTAAAATCCATAATCAACTTCAAATTATATCCACAGTAAAAAAACAAACATTAAAAGGACATTTAAAAAGCACTCTACAACACGCAGATAAATATAACACAAGAAAGTCCAATAGCACCAGCAGCAGTCGCTTCATATGATGAAGACAATGATGAAGGTGATTGTAAGTGACTGAGGACTACAGCAGGCCGTTGACGAACTTGGGCTGCTCGTCACCTCGAGCATCTCCCCAGCTATCTTAGGCCCTGACTTCTCCTGTGGACAGGAACAGGAAGTAGTAGTCAAACCCAGGACCAATCAGATGGGAGAAGGAAGTGCTTTCGGTCCATCTGAACTCCAAACCTACTAAAACGCGACACTTGCCTTCAACATGTCGTCTCTTTCCCATTTCAACAGGCCACAGTTACTGCAATAGAGAACGCAGCATTATCATATCTGATGAACACAGTAGCACGTGACCTGCATTGTGTTTGAGAGTGAGCGCCTCGACTGTAGCGTGTGTGTGTACATGTCTCACCTGCAGTGTTTGTGTGGCAGGCGGTCCAGTGCGATGGCTCTCTGTCCACAGGGGCACTTGAAGAAGCGTTTGGTGGCGTCGTGCCACTGCAGCTCATGCTTCTGCTCCACATAGCGATCAGCGGGCTTGAAGTAAGTGTACTTACACTGGAGACAAGACAGTTATATTGGTCTGACAGGATGATTAAATAATGTTGATAGTAGGTGAATTAGAATTCTGAGCAGTCTGCCTGATCTGCTATCATGCCATTGGGACCGTTAATCGTACCGGTCTAGATTGCTAGTTGTTCTGAGGTGCTAGGAGATGGGGCTTTCATCTGGCTTTTCATTTAAACCCCCTTTTCTCCCCAATTTCGTGGTATTCAGTTGGTAGTTACAGTCTTGTCTCGTCGCTGCAACTCCCGTACGGACTCGGGAGAGGCGAAGGTCGAGAGCTGTGCGTCCTCCGAAACACAACCCAGCCAAGCCGCACTGCTTCTTGACACAATGCCCACTTAACCCGGAAGCCAGCCGCACCAATGTCTCGGAGTAAACACCGTACACCTGGCGACCGCGTCAGCGTGCACTGCGCCCTGCCCGCCACAGTCGCGATGGGTCAAGAACATCCCTGCCGGCCAAACCCTCTACTAACCCGGACGACGCTGGGCCAATTGTGCGCCGCCGCATGGGTCTCCCGGTCGCGGCCGGCTGCGACAGAACCTGGACTCGAACCCAGAATCTCTAGTGGCACAGCTAGCACTGCGATGCCTTAGACCACTGCGCCACCCAGGAGGCCTTCATCTGGCTTTTCATCTGACTACCGTAAAGGAAAGCTGATGTTTCAAATCCCCGATGGAGTAGATTTTGACTCAACAGACTAAAACTGTTGGTTTGGTGGTTAACTGGTGATTTAAACTGCAGGATAGCTGATGACACTAGTGAATAAGACCTGTGATCGGACCTTTTACAGCTGACGGCTCGACACTTCTGCTCTCTGATGTTCCTCATCTTGTCCTCCATCGCCTCCTTCTTCACCAGGGGGTCAAAGTAGCACTCCTGCAGCTGGTACTCCGCCTAAAGAGAGAAAAACTATTATAACACTGAATCATTACAGTGTTACACAGAGAAGGGAGCAGTTACACTAGGCTGCTATGGTTACAGAATTGCTGACTCACCGCCTGTAGCTCGGCCCGTAGCAGGACTTGGCGTTGAGGATCTTCTTGAACTCCTGATTGGACCTAGTCCATTTGTTCCTGCCTCTTCTTCTGGGCTGGCTCCTCCTCCTCCTCGGTCCCAAGCTGTTCACCTGTACAGAGGCAGATCAGAGGATGGTTAAGAACAGGGACGCTCTCTCTGTGTGTGTACCATCGGGCGAGGACAGGTTCTTCTGCACCCTGGTGGTGACGTCAGTGCTGCTGCTCCTCTTCCTCGTCACAGCGGTGGGGTCTTCTTTTGCCAGCCCAGCCCCCTTCACTCTCAGCTTCTTCAGAGCAGCCAGCTAGAGAGAAGAGGGGCAGCTTCACCTTTAACCTCCAACCTCTCTGTGACCTTTGAACTCAAGCGTCTTAATGACATTCTACAGTCAAATCAACAGCGCAACAGTGTACACCAAGCATGAAAGCATGTGATAGGATAAGCACCACCTACCTTGGCTGCTGATAGGCTGTGTGCCGTCGGGGGAGGAGGAGGGGTGTGGTCAAAAAACAAGATATCATCTCCCTCGTTAAAACCCCTCCCCAGTGTTGGGGTGTGGGGGGCGGTGGGGTTCTGGGGACATCTGAGGCAGATTTGGGGGACAGGAGGGCCCCTCTAGATGGGGGAAGAGGCCCCGGGGACCCCCGCCCTGCCTGAGGTCTGGAGGACCCTCTGCTGGATCTCCTCTGCCCGGCGTCCTCGGGTCTCTAAGAGCTGCTTCTGCTGCTGTTTCTGCTGCTTCAGGAGGTCAGAGGGAGAGATGGACTGGACCCCTGCACCGGCCGAGCCCTTGGAACCTGGGGGAGTGAGGGAGGAAGAGAGAGAAGGTGGAAGAAGAGAGAAAGATGATATACAGTAATCCTAATGCATTGACAAGCAGGGAGAAAACACACCAAGGTAAAAAACACAGTTTTCCTTCTAAAGCTCTCCTTCTCCAGTCTCCAGATGGCCCATCTGATGTGTTCATGGGTTTGCAGTTACCTGGGGGTTTGGTGAGGTGTCTCTTCAGTTGGAGGGCTCCCGGGGTAGGCATGGATAACAGGTCCTTGAAGTCATCTGAGCAGCAAGACACCTCGTTAGACTTCATGGCTGAAAAACAATCAAACACATAAGACTGGTGCTCTGTCTTAAACCTCTCTCGCCCCCTCTCACTCTCTCTCACTCTCTCCCAGTCTTAAACCTCTCTCGCTACCACTCACTCCCTCCACCTCCCCCAGTCTTAAACCTCTCTCTCTCTCTACCTCCCCCAGTCTTAAAACTCTCTCGCTACCTCTCACTCCCTCCACCTCCCCCAGTCTTAAACCTCTCTCCAGCTCCCCCAGTCTTAAACCTCTCTCACCCCCTCCACCTCCCCCAGTCTTACCCAGTCTCTCGCCCCCTCTCACTCTCTCCATCTCCCCGTCTTACCCAGTCTCTTCGCCCTCTCTCACTCCCTCCACCAGTCTTAAACCTCTCTCACCCCTCTCCCTCTCTCCATCTCCCCCAGTCTTACCCAGTCTCTTGGCCTGGCTGGCCAGATCCCTTCACAAACAGGTTTCCTAGCATGGTCTGGGTGGGCTGCTTAGGGCCAGACGCAGACCTAGACAGGAACGGAGAGGTACATAAGTGAACACAATACAAACACACACATACTGACTCACAGCGCAGACAAACACATAGAGCAGTGTTTTCCACAACTACATCGAGTAGCCAGGCAAACAGAAAGAGTAGCCAGCCAGGAGCTCTATTTGGATGGCCTCAGTCTAATACAGTGGTCACCAACCTTTTCAAGTCAAGATCACTTTTGTAGTCAAAAAACAAGCTGAGATCTACTGCCTTTTACATTAACCTGACACAAACAGTTTTGTAGGAATGAGGTTTGGGCAAATTGCATAACATATTATCATAGCATATGATTGGCCTGCCAATATTGTTAATCAGACCATATTATATTTCAAAACCTGAGCTTTGATTAAAAAAAATAGATAAGCTGGTTTAGCATTTGTGAGGCACTGAGCATGAATTGAAATATATATATATTTTTTTACTTTACTGGACTGATGGTACCTGCATCTGATGGTCAACGAGGTCAAATCACCACGTCACTGATCTTCAGGTAGAAAAGTCGGAGCTCTAGAAAGATGCCCGAGTTTCCGACTTGGAATTCAGAGTTGGATGACTGTTTAAAACTATTTTTCCCAACCGCCTCTCACGGTCCCTGCTCTCTCCTTCCTTTCCTCCGGTGAGACTGACCAGAGGGGACACCGTCTTCCACCTGATGGCGAAACTCGAGTCGCACTGCATCTCCCACATGCACAAATTCATGTTGTTCCTGTGACCAGAGAAAGTGAAATATTCCTCGATATTAAAATCGACACGACGAGCTGCTAATAATAATAAAACGCAGGGCTATCGATACTTGGCTACTCATGCATTGCAGCTGCAGCCCGAGCGGAAGTACGGAGAAGCACGTTTTGTAATAGTGATGAATTAAAAACAGTGACAGTGCTCACTCATAAAAACAGCAGCTCTTTGTTGTATTCGTTGACATTCTCTCTGTGGTCATGGTTTTAAAAGTGATTAAATCTGACGTAGGCTACTAGCCTATTAAACTTGGCTGTGGCCAGGGTCATGGAAGCTCTGGAGCCACGGTGATTTGAGCTAACTGATTGGGCAGCACAGTAGATGCACTCGATTTAGTCACAGATTTGCCGGTGTTGTGCCGAAAATCCCCCACCCCTTCTAATCTCCTTAATTTTGTGGCTAGAGTCAAATACTTTCTGTGATACACATCAGTGTCAAATACTTTCTATAGAACAAACTTCACATCAGGATAGGAAACCGAAATGAATAATTAATGTATGTTAATGTATTATTATCCTTACACTTTCAGACATGACGAATTTTGGCTAAGAGATTTATTTATAGGCTAAAACAAAATCAGTAGCGGATTTGGGTACGGGCGACATGGGCAGCCGCCCAGGGAGGTACGGGGCGCCATACAAGCGAGAACCGCCACGTACACTTAAAACAAATAACCAAACAGGAAACTACTAAGATCAGTGAAATGTAGGCTGAACTGACAACGGAGTGAAAAGCATAAATCTCAACTAGCAAGCAAGTCGCAGAAATGAAGAACGCGAAGAGGGGGATTCAGGCAGGGGGGAGATTTTCGGCACAACACCGGTCCGCCAAAGTTTGTCTCACGGGAAGATTTACCCAGTGCGCAGGACTTTTGAATCAAGTGCACCTACCGGCAACAGCTCAACACAATTTAAAAAAGGAGCGCAAGCCTTTGTCGTTCGTTGGCTTTTCTACAGAAATATTTGGTGATCGACCTATGGTCTAACACCTTGATTCTATCTGAAATACACAGCGAAATTATTGAACAAATTATCGAGTTTACCTCCCAGAGTAGATAAATGTGTTGTGGTATTGCATTCTGTTCATGTATTATGATAATCTTGGGCAAATGAATACATATTCAATACATTTAGTTAATTCCCTACTAAGGTCAATAAATGATTGAATATTGTTGAATTGTTTTAAATGCCTGGATTCCGTGAGGGGGCCCTAATTATCATATTTGGACCAGAATGCTTCTCTCCACACCTAACGTCCCTGCAGTGATGGTTCACCATCTTCATCAAATGTTTTCACACTTTACCTGTAGATCATCTCCAAAAAGGCTCGGCCTACCAGTAGCCTATGCAAATAAGGGAGTCAGATGACAGACTCTCTCAACGATGCCATTGGGTAGGCTACACTGACCGACGACACCGGTCACTCACTTTAGAATCACCGTCTGGCAAATGCCGACATCCTAGCAAAGGAAACCTAGGAAAGTCCTTCGGTTTACTTGTCTGATGCGACACCACGGACATATAATCACGTTGCAGGATTTATGAATGGCAAAGGGATACAGGAGACTTTATTCAAGACAGTTCGACACCTTTAATAAACGAGTCAACACCTGCTGGTCAGTTGTCAATCAACGCACATTTAATAGCCAATGCGCCACGACTCCGCGTGACTGGCTATGTGAAACACGCAAAATAAAATAAATAAATGAATCTGCCAGAAAACAATAATTTGGCTAAGTGGGTTTCGACTCATCATTACCACTTACATTACGTGGGACGTGCAAATTCACGACCACCATGCTCTCTCCCTCTGTGTAAAGAAATCTGACTGCAACCAACCACAGTGAGCACAAATTGTACCGGGAGGCGGGACAGACAGCAGACTGCATTTCCCTGTCATTGCTCGCTTTGTGACTGACAGGCCCCTATCCTATCAATAGATCACTAGAAAATGCATATCTTTCATTCTAGTGGGAGATGGCTTGACGGACTAGCCAATTGAAACTCAAATGAAAAGTTGCCTACTTAATATGAAGTGGAAAAAGTAGCCGATTGAAAATGAGTCTGTAATGGCTGATTACTGGCACTAATGGAAAGAACTGCTTAGAGATGACTGACGCTTACATAGGTAAACACACTGAACAACCAACACACAAATGCACACAATATTCACTGTGACACAAACACAGTGCGGCAGCGCAGGCTGGTGAGATCAAGCCGCCGTAGTGGAAGCCGGTCTGACACAGTCGTTCCTTCAGGCTGTTGACCTTTCCCTTGACCTTCCGTGACCTTCCCTGAGAAAGACGACTGCAGCTCGGCCCGCTGGGCACTCATCTTCTTATACTGGGCCTTGACGTGGTACTGGCAGTACTGGCACTCATACTGCAGAGAGAGATAGCGCATGACAACAGTCCTACACCCTCCTACTGCAGAGAGAGAGAGATAGCACATGACAACAGTCCTACACTCTCCTACTGCAGAGAGAGAGATAGCACATGACAACAGTCCTACACCCTCCTACTGCAGAGAGAGAGATAGCACATGACAACAGTCCTACACTCTCCTACTGCAGAGAGAGAGAGATAGCACATGACAACAGTCCTACACTCTCCTACTGCAGAGAGAGAGATGGCACATGACAACAGTCCTACACCCTCCTACTGCAGAGAGAGAGATAGCACATGACAACAGTCCTACACCCTCCTACTGCAGAGAGAGAGATAGCACATGACAACAGTCCTACACCCTCCTACTGCAGAGAGAGAGATAGCACATGACAACAGTCCTACACTCTCCTACTGCAGAGAGAGAGATAGCACATGACAACAGTCCTACACCCTCCTACTGCAGAGTGAGAGATAGCACAGGACAACAGTCCTACACCCTCCTACTGCAGAGAGAGAGATAGCACAGGACAACAGTTCTACACCCTCCTACTGCAGAGAAACGCTTTCAACGATGTCACTTCACAAGTTCTCAAATGTCCCTCTCTATTTGGCGGTGGTATATGACTGACACAGTAAATATGAATGACACCGATCAGCCTTTAGGTCGGTTCTGAGGGTCAGTGTGGGTCAGAGAGTGGATGGAGGAGCTGTTGAGCGATTCAGGTTGTGTGTGTTTCTGGATGCAAAGGCAAACCCACCAGGTTGACAATCTGAGAGCAGGGGTCTCCGTTCTTCTTGGCTGCCTTACAGGTGCCATAGTCCTGAGCCTCCCCCATCAACAACACCTTCTGATGGTGGTCCACCGACAGAGACACCTGAGGGGAGAAGATAGAGTGATGGTGAGAACACACACACATACACACACTACAGAGAAAGTAAACAGACACACACACACATACTACAGAGAAAGTAAACACAGACACACACACACATAATACATAGAAAGTAAACACAGACACACACACACCACAGAGAAAGTAAACACAGACACACACACACACACTACAGAGAAAGTAAACACAGACACACACACACATAATACATAGAAAGTAAACACAGACACACACACACATACTACAGAGAAAGTAAACACAGACACACACACACACACACACACACACACACACACACACACACACACTACAGAGAAAGTTAACACAGACACACACACACTCACCCCGTCATATCCGTCTTTGGCCTTCATGGGGTTGGGGTTGAGGATGCCCATGACGGTGCCTGGCTCAGTCTTCCAGTGCTCCTTATGCACCTCCCCAAACAGGAAGAGAGACACGTACACTTCCAGGTCATGGAGGTCAGACAGCTTCCAGATGCTGAACGTCTTAACCTGTGAGCGGAGGGAGGGAGACAAGTCTTTGCGCTGCCATCTCTGACCCATCTGAAATGAATACAGGTTGACCCACGTCTTATCAAGTCAATGACTTATTTTATTGAACATTGGTCAACCTTACATACTTCTGGAGTCCTGAGTGTCCATGTCAATAAAACCACATGATCAGTGACCTACTGTAGATGTTGAAGTTGCATGTTGGTATACAGTATAGAGCAGTGGAGGCTGCTGAGGCTCATAATAATGGCCGGAATGGAGCAAATGGAATGGTATCAAACACATGGAATCTATGTGTTTGATGTATTTGATACCATTCCACCTACTCCGCTCCATCCATTACCACGAGCCCGTCCTCCCCAATTAAGGTGCCACCAACCTCCTGTGATATAGAGGGGTAATTCTGGTATTACACTGCTGTTGCTCTGTGGTGTGGCTTTGTTGACCAGCACAGCGAAGGTGACCTCAGCCGCAGTCCTCCAGTTTCTCCCGGGCCAGGCGCTCAGGCAACTGGGAGAGCCGGATCAGCTTGCGGTCGGCCATCTTATACGATCCATCTCTGTGGAGGACACGCGTGGTCGCCTGAAACCAACGAACCAATCAGAATCCAGATCGAGCTTCGGATAAGAAACCTTGGAGTGTTTGTGTGTTATAGGTAGATGAGTGTGTGTGCGAGAGAGGTGTGTGTGTGTGTGCTCTGACCTCAGCTGCAGTCCAGAGTACTTCTCGATGGTGTCGTCTTTAGGGAGAGATGGAAGGGGGTTGGCCTGTCGTACGGAGGACAGGGCTGCAGCAGCATTGGACTGGGAAGGTAGTGATGAACGTACAGTATTGTTGGTCCTACTACTGCTTGCTATTGGCTGGAAGGAGCTGTGAGTCTTAATCTCCACCAGTGGACCTCTGGTGTCTGTAGCGGCTGCTGTAGTGCTGGGCTGGACCTGGTGAGCCGTCCTTTGACCTTTGCGTTTGAACAGGTCAGCGTTGTTGAGTTGAGCGGTGAAGTCAGAGGACTCCTGTAGCTTGGTGCCGGCTCCTCGGTCTGGGGCAGACGAGGGCTTTCCTACTGTCAAAAACAACAGATGAAGAGATTCCTTTAAAACACACATCCACCACCCTCACCTATTTCACTTGACACAGATGCTTCTTATATGACATGGTGTCACCACTGTGTTCCTGTATGGTCAGCCTAGACTTTGATGAGAATACACTCTGAAACTCAAATGGAACTACCTGGGCTAAAAAAACGTCTGAAAGTAATACCGGCTTGGGGCTTGGTCTTCTGTGTGGGACGAACTGGCTTGGAGGAGCTCTGTTTGGGGGGACTCTGTGAGGGAGAGTTCGCTTTAAAAGATGCCTTTGTTCCTGGGATGCTGTTTGTGGTAAAGGTGGCTGTAGAGCTCTTCTGGGAGGCCTCTAGCTGCTGCCTCTGCATCTGCTCCTGAATACGCCTCAGCTCCTCTGAGAACACACAGAAACACAACAGATATGATTACAACCAGAAAGTTGCCATGAATTAAAAAGAAAAGGAGACAGCGTGTGAAGCTGACATACTTTAAGAGAAGGTATCTGCATTTTAGAAACATTTACTCTATACATACTATAGGCGTTAATGCTATGCTATAGCGCTATCATAATCATTTTTGAAGTACTGAACTCCTTGTGGACAAACCTTGTAAACCTTCTTGGGATTTATTGAGGTTGTCCGGAGCCTTCCCTATGTAACAGTATAACTTTAAACCGTCCCCTCGCCCCGGCACGGGCGCGAACCAGGGACCCTCTGCACACATCGACAACTGACGCCCACGCAGCGTCGTTACCCATCGCTCCACAAAAGCCGCGGACCTTGCAGAGCAAGGGGAAATCCTACTTAAGTCTCAGAGCAAGTGACGTAACTGATTGAAATGCTAGTAGCGCGTACCCGCTAACTAGCTAGCCATTTCACATCCGTTACACTTACAGACGGCTGTGTTTAAACTTCTTCCTCCTCTTCAATGCCATCCACATCTCCAAAGAGGGCAACAGCTCCATCCTCTTCCTCCCTCTCCAGCCCCTCCCTGTACTCTTCATCATCGTTGTCAAACAGGTCATCTAGGTTGTCCTCTGCTTCCTGGCCAGCCTGCTGCTCCTCTCCAGCCTCGTTCTCAGCCAGCAGCTGTTAGAAGGTCCAGGTCATCATCACCTGACACACACACACTGTTATAGTTTTGTTCAAAGCCATATATTTCCCACACTGCTTATACTCGCAACAAAGCGTACAGCAAGCTAGAAAACAAATGATGAATATGATCTCCACTCCCGGCAGTGCGAAATCCGGGGTAGCAACGTCAACGTAGCAAGCAGTGACAGTGTGTATCACACGGCAAGCAACAATGCCACTTTGAGGAAATGAAGGTCACTTCGGGTCAAATTACGTTGTCGATTGTATACTTTTTGTGTAGTAACCAAGAAAACGACATTTTCTTGCAAATAATTATATTGTTCACCTTATTTGATGGTTTCAGTCACTTCTCTAGCTAGCTATCTTCGTTTCTTCAAATTACTACTGAGAAAGAACTGAAATCTGGCACCAAAAGAAGGACCCCGATCAAATAGAATATTGAATGTTATTTTGCCTGTCCAAAGAATTTGTGGTAGACGTTTCCACTCACAGATCACCAGGGGTGGAAAAACTACCCAATTGTCATACTTTAGTAAAAGTAAAGATACCTTAAGTATCGAAATCATTTCAAATTTCTTATATTAAGCACACCTGACGGCACGGGTTTCTTGTTTAAAAAAAAATGTTATACATATAGTCACACTCCAACCCCCAGACATGATTTACAAACAAAGCATTTGTGTCAGTTCAACAGATCAGAGGCAGTAAGGTTGACTGGGGATTTTCTCTTTAAGTGCGTGAATTAGACTATTTTCCTGTCCTAAACATTCCAAATGTAACGATTACTTTTGGATGTCAGGGAAAATGTATGGAGTAGAAAGTACATTATTTTCTTTAGTAATGTAGAGGAGTAAAAGTTGTCTAAAATACAAATAGTAAAGTAAAATACAGATACCCCAAAAAACGACTTTACACCGCTGCAAATTACTCGCATATCGCCAATAAAATCCTAGAAAAATGTATACTTAGTTGACATGAAATTAGAAATTATACACATTATTTGATACGTTTATTTCATTTTATTGACTGGTGTCTCTAAAGTAGGCATGGCTCATTTAAATATAGGCAACAGCCGCTGTGCTAATATATACACAAAGTTGGTGAATGTCAACAAACATGGTTTGTGCTATCCGGGATCCGGGATCAAGACAATATTGAATTTGAATGGTTAAGATAAGAGTTAGATGTTAGATTACCGTGAGTCCCAAATAACCCGGATTGCACTGACGGAACAAACATCTGAAGATATTTAACTAGTCAAATCAGTTAAAAGAACAAATTCTTATTTACAATGACGGCATTATATATTTTTTTAAATGACAAAACACACATCACGACAAGAGACAACACAACATGAAGAGAGACTTAAGACATCGCATGGCAGCAACACAACATGGTAGCAACACAACATGGTATAAACATTATTGGACACCGACAACAGCACAAAGGGTAAGAAGGTAGAGACAATACATCACGCAAAGCAGACACAACTGTCAGTAAGTGTCCATGATTGAGTCTTTGAATTAAGAGATAAAACTGTCCAGTTTGTTGCAACTCGAGCTGCTTTATACCATAGATATAAAGCAGATTCTGTTCTATATCCATGGTGGGTACTCTCATGTTGCATTTTTTCAGGTGCAATCCGAGTTTTATATTCTAGATGTGTGTGCAACAACAAAGACAGACAGACACAGCCTACTGTACCAATAACACCTTTATTACATATTTTCATTATTATTTTACAGAATCACAGGATTTGTAAATACATCTGGATACAGAAGTTAGTAGTTAGCTAATACAGTACACACTCCCTTGCATAGTCATACTTCCTGCAGGCTACATAGGTTTAATTATACATGTACAAACCATGACGACGATGGATAAAATGTATGTGCAATATACATTTACAAAAAACAAACTGTCTTGGGCATCCTTCCCTCTGTTGAATTATTCAAAAGGAAATGTCTATGCTGTAATCATAATCTATTCATAACCTTCATCGAAACAGAATTACAGCTTGATTAAATTGAACCACCCGAAAATCCATAATAAGCATTTAATAAACCAAATTGTTTCAGACAGCTGTCATGAGTGACAGACAGCTGTCATGAGAAAATAAACAAGTAACCAAACTTAAAATACAAATTCCAGTTCTCCATTTATCACCTAACAGTATATTAAACGTGATACATTTTACAGGATGTTTTTCGCCCCTCTAACAAAAAAAATAATGTGTCTAGTGCACTGTAAGAATACATTTTATATTATAGTTCTATGTTCTAAAACATAGACCAGAGCAACAAAGCCGTGAACTGCAAAATAAATGCACTTTTTAGAGCATAAAGGCTGCATTTTACTCTGCCATAAATGGGATGATGACAATGATGAAGACTCAGATGATGCAGTCCATGATGTGAATCTGCAGGCTGTCCAGGTCTGGTAGGATCTCGTTACACTTGGGGCAGACGTGCTCCGGTATATTCCCCTGCTGCTGCCAGTCCCTGGCATCACCACCTATCAGACACACAGTGGTATGGTAACGATATTACCCTTATATACAGTCGTGGCCAAAAGTTTTGAGAATGACAAATATTAATTTTCACAAAGTCTGCTGCCTCAGTTTGTATGATGGCAATTTGCATATACTTCAGAATGTTATGAAGAGTGATCAGATGAATTGCAATTAATTGCAAAGTCCCTCTTTGCCATGCAAATGAACTGAATCCCCCCAAAACATTTCCACTGCATTTCAGCCCTGCCACAAAAGGACCAGCTGACATGTCAGTGATTCTCTCGTTAACACAGGTGTGAGTGTTGACGAGGACAAGGCTGGAGATCATTCTGTCATGCAGATTGAGTTCGAATAACAGACTGGAAGCTTCAAAAGGAGGGTGGTGCTTGGAATCATTGTTCTTCCTCTGTCAACCATGGATACCTGCAAGGAAACACGTGCCGTCATCATTGCTTTGCACAAAAAGGGCTTCAGAGGCAAGGATATTGCTGCCAGTAAGATTCCACCTAAATCAACCATTTATCAGATCATCAAGAACTTCAAGGAGAGCGGTTCAATTGTTGTGAAGGCTTCAGGGCGCCCAAGAAAGTCCAGCAAGCGCCAGGACCGTCTCCTAAAGTTGATTCAGCTGCGGGTTTGCGGCACCACCAGTACAGAGCTTGCTCAGGAATGGCAGCAGGCAGGTGTGAGTGCATCTGCACTCACAGTGAGGCAAAGACTTTTGGAGGAAGGCCTGGTATCAAGAATGGCAGCAAAGAAGACACTTCTCTCCAGGAAAAACATCAGGGACAGACTGATATTCTGCAGAATTGGACTGCTGAGGACTGGGGTAATCCCCTTTCCGATTGTTTGGTGCATCTGGAAAAAAGCTTATCCGGAGAAGACAAGGTGAGCGCTAGCATCAGTCCTGTGTCATGCCAACAGTAAAGCATCCTGAGACCATTCATGTGTGGGGTTGCTTCTCAACCAAGGGAGTGGGCTCACTCACAATTTTTCCTAAGAACACAGCCATGAATAAAGAATGGTACCAACACATCCTCCGAGAGCAACTTATCCCAACCATCCAGGAACAGTTTGGTGACGAACAATGCCTTGTCCAGCATGATGGAGCACCTTGCCATAAGGCAAAAGTGATAACTAAGTGGCTTGGGGAACAAAACATCGATATTTTGGGTCCATGGCCAGGAAACTCCCCAGACTTTAATCCCATTGAGAACTTGTGGTCAATCCTCAAGAGGCGGGTGGACAAACAAAAACCCACAAATTCTGACAAACTCCAAGCATTGATTATGCAAGAATGGGCTGCCATCAGTCAGGATGTGGCCCAGAAGTTAATTGACAGCATGCCAGGGTGGATTGCAGAGGTCTTGAAAAAGAAGGGTCAACACTGCAAATATTGACTCTTTGCATCAACTTCATGTAATTGTCAATAAAAGCCTTTGACACTTATGAAATGCTTGTAATTATACTTCAGTATTCCAAAGTAACATCTGACAAAAATATCTAAAGACACTGAAGCAGCAAACTTTGTGGAAATTAATATTTGTGTCATTCTCAACTGTACACACACACACACACACAGCATAAATTATGTAATTATCATTGTTGTAAATAATTTGAGATGGGATGAGGAGGAGCAGAGTGTTTGTGATCGAATTAATACGAGATAACATTTAATTGGCAGAAAACAATATGATGTGCCCTGGCTTGAGCCCTGCTCTCTCAGCAAGGTGAATGACTTAAAGCAATGTACTGTCCTGTACCTCTGGCTCCCTGCATGTTGCCTCCACGTGGCATGTGTCTTCTCTGCATATCGCTCAGATATTGCCTACAGAAACCAGTTGTAGTCAGGCGGTGGATCCAAAATGGCAGTGAACGTAACCTAATATGACCAGTCTGTGATCATATTATCAATATGTAATCTGATGCGCACCTGCCCAGTGAGTCCACCTCGTCCTGTAACTGAGTGTTCTGTTTCTTGACAAACTCCAGCTGAGCAAACAGACGTTCCTTCTCCTCGTGAATCTTCTCCCGAGCTGCTCGCTCTGCGTAGAAGTCAGAGGAGTACACCTCCGCCTGGACAAAAAAAAAAGCACACACACACATTATTTAAAATGACACATATATTCACAGATGGGGACACACAAAACATTTGTCTATACGTGTCAATGATTACAAGGCGTGGTTGTATTGTTGTACAGATTAATGTGAATGCCATCAACAGAATGTAGTGTATTGGTTAAAAATGTTCATATTCAATGTTCTTTAAAATGTTGTAGAAGGGGGATCACGTGACCCCTGAACGAGATGGCCGCATGAACTAAGTGCTCCGCACAAGTAGTTTCCAATTCCTAATCTTACCTCCACTTTACGTTTAAACTCCTTTAGCTTTAGTCAAAAAGTCATGGCGGTGACATTACAGGTGACATATTTACCTGGACTCGAGCATTAGCGGAGCAAAAGCTAGCACCATTAGCCAGGAGCAAGAGGACCCCCCCCCTCCCAGGCCCAACAAATGCCAACCTCGCGCTCTGTCGAAGACATCCTTTCTGAGCTGAGCTCCCAACGTACAGAGCTCAACATTAAATTAGATGCCATTAACTCTCAGCTCCGTGCAATAGGGGGCAAGGTGACAACCCTGGAAAATGCTTTGCCTGACATCAACAACAAGAACCATAAACGCGGGGCGCCTGGACGAGGCAGAGGGGCGAATCCTATCCATGGAAAACTTATTGACAGACGCCATGGAAACAATAGCATATGCTAAAAGGAAAATAGAGCATCTGGAAGAGAAAACAGAGGACCTGGAAAACAGGGCGAAGGAATAATTGTGTTCTATTAAAAATCTGGGCGAAAAAGAAGAGGGAAACATGCCACTGATCCGCTACCTGCCAGACAAACTTCCAGAGTGGCTCCACCTGTCCACCAACAGACCCATAGAACTGGAGAGAGCTCACCGAGCACTGAGGCCCCCACCAGCAGCCAGACAACCACCGCGCCCAATCACCATACATTTCCTGAGACTCACCGACAAGGAACGAGTCCTACAGGCGGCGAAAACCAACACCATTACAGTGGGAAACACCAAACTCACTTTACACCAGGACCTGTCAGCTGGAATACGCCGAGAGTTTGACGAGGTGAAGAAATACTCCATTGACCGAGGCATCTTAAGGGGATTCAAATACCCAAACGAGCTCAGGATTCTTCACCAAGGAGCCCTGCGACACTTCAAAACGCCCGAAGAGGCAAAACGTTTTTTGAAAGACAATCCTGGTCAATGAGAAATGGACCAATGACTAAATGCGATTACTGTTATTACTAAGGCGTTCGACAGGATGGAATGGAGCTTTCTGTTCTCAGTCTTAGAAAAGTTCAATATGGGCCCAAACTTTATTAAATGGATTAAATCAATATACTCTCATCCAAATGCCATGGTGACTACTAACGGACTGAACTCTGAGAGATTCCCTTTGGGAGGGGACACAAGACAAGGGTGCTCGCTGTCCCCCCTGCTCTACTTGTTGGGGGCGGAGCCTCTGGCAGAGTTGATAAGGAGCAATCCAAGTATTATGGGTGTTTCTGCAGGCGGCTCGCTCTACATATCCAACCCTGAGAAATCCCTCCCATTTTAGACACAATTGCTCAGTATGGCAAGTTCAGGTTATAAGATCAATTTTAACAAATCCACTGTCTGCCCTCTCAATATTACACTCACCAGCTCTATGAAGACACTATGTCCATTCCAATGGAAGACACAGGGGTTTCAATACCTTGGGATCTTCATAACACCAGATCTGAATAGCCTTTTCAAGGAAAATTGTCTTCCACTCCTGGATTGAATCAAGAACGATCTCCAAACCTGGATCTCCCTCCCAATTAGCTTAGTAGGAAGAATTAATGTCATCCGTATGAACATCCTCCCTAGACTGAACTATTTATTTCAGATGCTCCCATGCTATCTCCCAGTTTCCTTTTTCAAAACAACTAACCTAAGCATCACCAAATTTATATGGGGCAATAAAAATCCTAGGATCAAGTTCTCCACTCTATCGAAACCTGAATCTAAGGGTGGTCTTGCCCTTCCCTCCCTTCAATTGTACTACTGGTCTGCCCAAATCTGCAACATGCTAACATGGATCACAAACAGACAAGACTCAACGTGGATTCAGATAGAAGCCCAATCCTGTGGTTCATTGCCACTAAGCTCAATTATATTCATTAATAACTTTAGTGAAGTGGGGAACATAGCCAAAACCTTTGATTTACAGCACCCTACTAGCGTGGAGGGACTAAGAAATACCTGGGCATTCCCTCCCAAATGTTGTCACTCGCCTATAGTAGGCAACCCAGACTTGCCAAAAGCCCTGAGGGATGCCAACTTTAATCTTTGGCATACTCTAGGAATCAGGACCTTTTCAGACCTATTTAAATCAGAAAACCATTACACCTTGAAATCATTTCAAGAGCGCTGCAGTGAATTCAATGTGCCAAGATCCCATTTTTTTTTTTTTTTTTTTTTTTTTTTAAATATCTTCAAATTAGTAATTTCCTCATTTACTTCCAAGAGGAGGTTTAGAACTCAGTTGAATGAAGTTGAAACCCTTCTTGTCACAGCACAATCCAGTAAAGGCTTAATATCTTATCTATAGACTCATTTCTGAGAAAGGGGGCTCCTCCTTTACGCCTTTGAAAATAATCTGGGAAAAGGACCTTGGTCTGACTATCAGTGATGAGGTATGGGCGGAGGTTTGCGACAGGGTATACTGCTCCTCTACTAATGTAAAAATGAAAGAATCTAATTACACATTTTTAAACAAATTTTATTACACTCCCTTGAGACTCCATAGAATGAAAACAGACATTTCTCCTAACTGTAAAAGATGTACCTCTGAAAGTGGAACCTATATGCATATATTTTGTAGCTGTAGAGAGAGTGCCAGATTTTGGCAATCTATACATACTGCTGCACAGAAAATACTAGATGTACAGTTTGATATGACCCCGTGTATCTATCTTCTTAATGCCCAGCAGGACTTTTCTTGATCCTGACAGAGAAAATGTGTTTGACTATTACGTACTTTGCTAAGAAATGTATTCTTCTATTGTGGGCCTCTAATACCTCTCCTACATTTAAAATGTGGATTGAACAGATTGTTGACTTTCTCCCTCTTGAAAAGCTCACTGATGACCTCCACAAGAGACAGCCCAGGTTTGATAGACTCTGGTCTCCACTACTCAACTATATTTCAAATTGGACAGAGTGAAGGGGGGGGATTAGGGAAATGAGCAGATACATGTTGTGTAAGGTGCTCTAAAAACTAATTATTTGCTCGTTGTCTCAGCTAAGAATCTTGATAGTGCTGCTGCAAGTTTTATATATATTTATTTTTTAATAATTATTCTTTGTGTGTATATATTATTATTCTTTTTTTAATTTTAAAGTCTGTCACATCTGTGAATGTGGAATGTGTTTTGTTGGTTGATTGAAAAAGTTGTATTACATTTTCTGGTTTAAGTTGATTTTTGTTGTAGAAGTATGGAACAGCCAACCAATAAAATACATTTTTTAAACCATAAAGTTAAGAGGGATAATTCATGAAAAAAGTCAGTTGTGCAATATCATTTCTCAGAAACAAAACTTGGAATAATGCCAGCAATACAAACACAAAAATTACCCAAGTACATGGCCCAAAAACACTGCTTGGGTGTGCCTCTATAAATTGATCATTTACCCTTGCTTGTGCAATTGTGTTAAGACCACACGTCTCAGAGAAGCCATGAACGGACCCAAATTCTATATTCTGCTTCTTGCTGGTGTCTTGGTCAACGGGCAAGGTAGGCTGTTGTTTTAAGTTGTAGGCTGAATGAAGTGTTCATTTATTTGTGTAAGAGGTTGGTTATCAGGAAAACATTTATAATTGGCTTACAGCCCAAATACATGAATAGTGAGTAACCAAAATGTCTAGGAGGTGCAGACTACCATTACCATATGATTACGCTTTTTGCACTCAATTTACATAATTGTTTTTACAATTTTTTTTTTAAACACTTCCTTTAGGCAATGATGCTGTATTACAGTATATGTATTCAGTTATTGTGCCCTTGCTTATGTGTTGCAGGGAAAATGGGAACGGGATGGGAAAACCAATTTGACCAGCCCTTACATTTTAACTGCCCT
Source organism: Salvelinus alpinus (assembly GCF_045679555.1). NCBI lineage: Eukaryota > Metazoa > Chordata > Actinopteri > Salmoniformes > Salmonidae > Salvelinus > Salvelinus alpinus. The sequence goes on from NC_092122.1 coordinate 10,278,920, forward strand.
TCAAGACAATCCATCTCTTACATAAAAAGGTGAGAAAAGGCACTACATTTGCCTACTATCAATATTCTACCAAAGTGGAATACCTCATCGTTAGTGCTGTTCTACTTTTCATCACCAATTATGAACAAAATGATCTCATTATGCTGCATAGACCAGTAAGTGCCAGTGTTGTGTTCGAGACCACCTAAAGCGAGACCGATTCAAGACCAAGACTTGAGCAAATCAAGTCCGAGTCAAGACCAAGACCGGAGAGTGGGCGAGACCGAGTCAAGACCAGAAAAATGCGAGTCCAATTTAAGAACATGGTTGTAATTGTGTCAAATCACCACCACAAGAGTTCAAAATGTCCAGTATATCTGTGTTCATATTTCAGAACAACAGATTCTTTAGACATATAGAAAAGTTTTAAAAATGCATGCTGAGAGAAATTAGAGCCGCTCTACAAATATTCCTAACTCAAACACATTGGGGAACAATGGCCTTCTAAGCCTTTAGAAAATAATGATTATATAACATGATAATTATTATTTTCAATTTTTCTAATTTAATCTCTTACATTTTTGTTGGAAAGGAAAGGTTTAACACTAAAAGAGAAAAAAGACCCAATCTGGATTTTTCTTTGCTGGTCTCTGGGGAGATAAATCTAGCTAGCCAAGTCATCCATTCCTATGCCATCAGAAGCTAGATAAAAGGCATATGCCATTCAACTGTTTTATGGCAACATTTTGGAGTGACAGAATCAACCAATCACATTTTAAATTAGTGTGTGGGACAGTTTTTACAAAAATTTCTGCCTTCTTGAAGGCCAACAGGTCACTGTGCAATAGCGAGCAGTAGTTTTCACCATGGTCTAGCTTTTGTTGTCGGCTCGTTTGCAGCAGTTACAGCAGGTGTTATCAAAGAGGAGGTTGTTGCTAATTTGTTAGCTTCTCCCTTTTCAAGAAAACGTTCAACAAGTTACGTTTCAAAATGATCATCTGGTGAGTGAAACTGTTTTTTATTGCAGCACGTTTGCTGTAGTTAGCCATCTCTTAGAAAATAACTTGTGTGAAACATTGTTGCATTTAAAGTGGAACTGACAGCATTTTAGCAACATGAAATCTGTTCATATACACCCCCAGGAAGAATATTACACACACACAAACTTTTACAAGCAACCACTTAGATAGTAAATTTCACGTTTTGATAAATTCTTAAATGTTTGAGAATGACGTGTACTAAGGCATCTGTGAAAATGATATAGCAATATTAAGTGGGAAAGAGGCCATACGTTTGGAAAATAGACACTGCAGTAAATAAAACCAAATAAAAACATCTGTCTTGTCCAGGACCGGAGTCAACACAGACCGGTGCACCATAGCCAATCAGAGCTACAGTAGGCCTTTATACAAACAAGCCATTTGTCACACAGACCTTCCATCATTCACACTGAACTGGACTGTGTTTTTACAGGAAGTAGCAACAGTGTGACTTTAGATCATTAGAACGCATTCACCAAATGCCACAAAATACACCTGAATGGATTTCTGCAAATATGTAAATACCACAGGAGTCCTGTTACATTTGGGAACTTTACAGTCCTCTTGATCAAACCACCATGAAAAGGTAGGCTCTCTCCCCCTCAGTTATGCACATCAACAACTAATGCTAGCCAGCGCAAGAAGAGCTAAAATCTAACGAAGGAATATTAGATAAACTCTCAAACTTTTTCAGCTAGTTGGCCGTCAAAATTGCACTGTTAAACGATGAGGAATTGTAGCCTCCACGTCCTTCTGCAGCTTGCCTGCCAATGCATGCTTGTCCCAACCAAGCACACACACATCAGTAGGGATTAAGAAGTGAGTATACGCAATGCCCCATACAGCTTATACCTGCACTACACCACTGGCCCTTTGGGTTTTATAAAAAGTCCACCCTCCTAAATGAGTGCACTAGTATTACAATTGCTGTCCTTTTAGAATCACGAACCTGTCACACACTGAAGGTCTATAGGTTCACCACTGTACTAACCTGTCACACACTGAAGACCTATAGGTTCACCACTGTACTAACCTGTCACACACTGAAGGCCTATAGGTTCAACACTGCGCAAATATGTCTATAATAGATATAAAGACTTAAGAGACTGTATTAAAATTTTTCAAGAAAGGCCTGGTGAAGTGGTTTTATGTGGTGACTGAATGGAAGCTGATAGAGTTTTTTACTCCGCTGGTTTTGGGAAGAATAGAATGAGTCCTCACTGTCCTAGACCGAGTACAAATGTATCCGACACCGAGACCGAGACACTCAATATCTGGTCTCGAGTACTACTAGGTGCACTGTACTGCACTGTTGATACTGGGCATATCAACAAATTAAACCTTCAATATATGTTTGTTTTCAAATCAATTCAACCATTAATAGAGCCATGACAATGCACATCTCTCATTTCAGTCAGCATGACAACGCCTATGAAGACCGTTTGTGGGGCTTTGCGTGCAAAGCCACGTTTGTCTCAGAGCCCGAGTGCAGCTGGTCTCCTTACGTAAATGACTTCGACCAGGAGTTCACCTTTGAATGCCCCAAAAACAATGTCCTCACCGGGATGAACAGCTACCATTCCAACCGCCATGAGGACAGAAGGTGAGAAGACCTCACCGTTTACCAGATCCTATGTTCAAATAGTAGTTGTTTATTTTTTTCAAATACTTTGAGAGGTTGATTTAGCCTGCTTGGAGTGCCATATGAGCAGCATTTGCACTTTTGGGACTATTCCATTGGGTCCATCAAATGCAGCTTAAGTATTTGAAAGAAAACAAATATTTGAATCCAGGTTTGACATAATCCTGACTGTGATCAGTGTGTTATACATGTATGATTTCCATCACAGGTGGAAGTTCTACTGCTGTCGAGTCAACAGCTACTGTAACCAGAAGTGTCAGTGGACCCCCTACGTCAACGACTTTGATGAGATCATGTCTTGGCAAGTCCCAAGCCTGAACTACCTAGTTGGGGCCGGAAGCTACCATTCCAATCCTCATGAGTGAGTACAATGTGTGTGTGATTTTGGTGGGGGGGGTTTCAACAACAAGAATATTTACCTCAAAATGTATTGTGGATTTTCAGAGATCGTCGCTGGAGATACCGGTACTGCACACGGACATCAAACTGCTGATATTACAGCTGATTATTCCATTCTTGAATAAAGATTGCCTATTGCCTTCTTTCTTGTGTTTCATTTAATTATTTTTCCCCATTGCATATTCATATCAAGCCACTGAGTCGGAGTAGAAGTAAACAAAAATGTTATTTAAAAATAAAAATCTGCACCTATTTCACTTTATGAAAATATAAGCTGTTAAACTTTTTTGGGAGGGTACTTAGCCTTCATTTAACTACTGGTTTAACAAAGAAACTTCCTTCACTGACAGTCACTTTTAAGTTGCTGTATAACTCCAAAATGTTCACACAGAGTTCAGTGCAATTCAATTAGAATGTTTGAACCTTTTTCCAAGTGTGAGAACACACACAACTAGATGGAGAACACACACAGAAAACCTACCTGAGCCTGGAACACAGAGATGGTCTCCAGCTCCTTCTCCTTCTGATATATCTCCTGCTTCATAACATCTATCTGCTGTTGCTTAGCAGCCAGGGCCTTCTCTGCTGCGTCCAGTCTGGTCTGCAGGTCTCCCACCTCCTTAGTGACAAGTGGCTGGAGGCCACACAGAGGGCAACGGTCATATTCATCACATTCACCACGCCATACCATTTTGACAAAGAACAAAACAGTGCAATGTGCCAAACTAGACTGATTTCTGTTTAACAGAGGATAAGTAGTGTGGTCACCTCTCTGTTCTTGCTCTCTTGCTTCAACTCATTGTAGTCCTCGAATAGCTTGGTGTAGGCATCCTTCAGCTGGGTCAGGTTAGTCCTGAGGAGGGGAGGAGGGGCAATTGACTCATGATGACTAAGGAGTATTTAGATATAGAAACTCATGGCACTGACCAGTGGAAACTGATCGGGGGGAGTGGGATGATTTCAAAAGAGGAGCAGGGAATTGATGTCCCAAGACCCCACCCAAGGGGCCCAATGCCCAACAGTGTCAGAGGGAGTAGGCATATGTCAGAGAGTGTGCGTGCATGCTTGACTGCCGTCCCACCTCTCCTCTCCAGCCTTCCTCTGCTCTAGCTGGCTCTGGGCCTTCATGCTGTCCACCTGCAGCTTCAGTCTGTCATTCTCACTCTGTACCTCCTGCTTCTCTACCAGCTGGGCTGTCAGAGTCACCACGTCGCGCTCCACATCCCTACATCTACAGAGAGAGAGAAGGGGATGGGCGATAGAGAAAGATAGAGGGATAGAGGCAAAGCGAAAGGGTGGTATTGGGGGAAAGGGAAAGAGCAAAGGTTAGCATAGTTTGCACATTTTCATTGTCTATGTAGCCCTCTCCTCTCCGTCTCTCTCACCTGTCCTGCAGGTTCTTCTTCATGCCCTCTGCCTCGCCCAGTTTGCTCTGAGCCTGCTGTAGCTCATTAAACAGGGTCATCATCTGAGCCTTCAGATCCTCCACCTCTGACGCAGCCTGACACATAACAGACAACAGTCCAACAAACTGACAGTTCTGATGGAGAAGCTAAGGGTTAGGACATTGTAATGGGGAAATGTAAGATGAATAAAGTTAATATCCAGTTAAGAGTAATTAACAATACTAAGCATATTTATGTTCTCTTTCTGTAATACACATGATTTCCAGTGTTTTATTTGGGAAACTTTCTGGTTGATGGTCACTAGACTTGATACTGAATGTTATGGATTGTTCATATCTGAGAGTGATTGACACCAGACTGGAGGTATGAGGAGGCTGATTGTTATTGTATTCTGGGACACTGATTCTGTAGCAGCTGATGTTGTGACTTCCTACAAGCCTCTCGGCGGGTGTTTACAGAACATTGGTGCTGTGAGATTAGAATATAAGAGCCTGCTTCTCTGCTGGAGGTGTCTCCCTGTTGCAACTGTATTAAACCACATTGATTTACTTTATCTGTAACTTCTTTAATTCCCCATTACATATTGTACATTAATACATTTCAATCTCATTAACTTCCCTGTTCTTACAGGGTGAGAGACAAGCTCTTACCCAGCCTATCTGTGCATCTACCTTCTCCTTCCCAGAGTTCTGTTGGGGCTCCGCCTCTGGTTCAGTACCACATGCTGTGGTGGCTAGTGCTGGGGAAACCACCTCTGGCAGTAGTGAGGTCTGTGTGGAGCTCTCCGTGTTAGTTTCTTTCTCCTCCAGCTCTGTGATTCTGAAAGACATAGGAACATAAGTCTTCGGTTCCACCCAAACATAAGGCCAGGCAGAAATGCGGCCTACCTGGATTTGGTAGCCTGGAGCTCGATTTGTAGCCATTCCACCCTCTGGGTCTCCTTCCTCAGGGACTGGAGCAGCTGGCTGACAGTCAGCTCCTCAGACTCCTGCCTGGATACACTCATGTCATACCTGGGGTCCCTTTCATTATGATACAGGTCCTTTCCAGTATCCTCTCTCTACACACACCACACACACAGTAGTGCTAAAGTCAGGACACACACCCTTATAATATGGATGGATGGAGTGAGTGAGTTACTCACAGCAATCCTGATCTCTATGAAGGAGTCGTCCTCTGACCCCTGACCTGTCTTGAGCTGGAGTTCAGAGTTCATGGCCACCAGGTCACTCTTCTCTGCCTGCAGACGCACCAGCTGGGTACGCAGCGCCTCCAGTTCTGCATTCTGATTGGCTGTCTCGGCCTGGAGGTGACACAGCACAGATAAGACAAAAGTCTGCCCAGCATTATACCCATACACACACTGTATATATATATATACATACAGTGGTTAGAACAAATATTTGATACACTGACGATTTTGCAGAATCTATAATTTAAGTAATTAATGTGCATTTTATTGCATGACATAAGTATTTGATACATCAGAAAAGCATAACTTAATATTTGGTACAGAAAACTTTGTTTGCAATTACAGAGATCATACGTTTCCTGTAGTTCTTGACCAGGTTTGCACACACTGCAGCAGGGATTTTGGCCCACTCCTCCATACAGACCTTCTCCAGATCCTTCAGGTTTCGGGGCTGTCGCTTGGCAATACGGACTTTCAGCTCCCTCCAAAGATTTTCTATTGGGTTCAGGTCTGGAGACTGGCTAGGCCACTCCAGGACCTTGAGATGCTTCTTACGGAGCCACTCCTTAGTTGCCCTGGCTGTGTGTTTTGGGTCGTTGTCATGCTGGAAGACCCAGCCACGACCCATCTTCAATGCTCTTACTGAGGGAAGGAGATTGTTGGCCAAGATCTCGCAATACATGGCCCCATCCATCCTCCCCTCAATACGGTGCAGTCGTCCTGTCCCCTTTGCAGAAAAGCATCCCCAAAGAATGATGTTTCCACCTCCATGCTTCACGGTTGGGATGGTGTTTTTTGGGGTTGTACTCATCCTTCTTCTTCCTCCAAACACGGCGAGTGGAGTTTAGACCAAAACGCTCTATTTCTGTCTCATCAGACCACATGACCTTCTCCCATTCCTCCTCTGGATCATCCAGATGGTCATTGGCAAACTTCAGATGGGCCTGGACATGCGCTGGCTTGAGCAGGGGGACCTTGCGTGCGCTGCAGGATTTTAATCCATGACGGCGTAGTGTGTTACTAATGGTTTTCTTTGAGACTGTGGTCCCAGCTCTCTTCAGGTCATTGACCAGGTCCTGCCGTGTAGTTCTGGGCTGATCCCTCACCTTCCTCATGATCATTGATACCCCACGAGGTGAGATCTTGCATGGAGCCCCAGACCGAGGGTGATTGACCGTCATCTTGAACTTCTTCCATTTTCTAATAATTGCGCCAACAGTTGTTGCCTTCTCACCAAGCTGCTTGCCTATTGTCCTGTAGCCCATCCCAGCCTTGTGCAGGTCTACAATTTAACCCTGATGTCCTTACACAGCTCTCTGGTCTTGGCCATTGTGGAGAGGTTGGAGTCTGTTTGACTGAGTGTGTGGACAGGTGTCTTTTATACAGTTAATACAGGTAATGAGTGGAGAACAGGAGGGCTTCTTAAAGAAAACCTAACAGGTCTGTGAGAGCCGGAATTCTTACTGGTTGGTAGGTGATCAAATACTTATGTCACGCAATAAAATGCAAATTAATTACTTAAAAATCATACAATGTGATTTTCTGGATTTTTGTTTTAGATTCTGTCTCTCACAGTTGAAGTGTACCTATGATAAAAATTTGGCAGTGTATCAAATACTTGTTCTCCCCACTGTATATATATAAATAAAAATCAACACTCCATTGTTATTTTCCAAGTCTCTTCTTTTGTTATACAAAATCTAGCTAAAACTACAGACAATCATCCATCCTCCAAACATTAATTTCTCTATTAATAAGCTGAATGTCTGGTCTTGCCAGAAAACGAACCTTGTGAACATTAGCCTTCCCTTTCTCTCACCTGTCCCTTCCCTTCTCCCTCCAGCTCCTCCACCTTCATGCTGAGCTCCTGGTTGTGCGAGGAGAGGGCCTCCACACGGCCGCGCGCCTCATCAAGCCTCCCCTCCAGGAACTCCTTCTCCTCCCTCTGCTTATCCCTCCACACAGACAAACCTTCGAAACGCTCCTTCATCGACATGTTAGTCTGCTTCAGCGCCTCTACAGGGGAAGATACACAGAGAGTACATCACTGTAAAACACACACTGACAGAGCAGTCAATAACATAATCAGCCATTGCAAGACAATCAGAACCTCATATGCCATAACATCCCAATGTCTCCGACCCATACAGTAGATTTTCAATAAGCCTTAAGGCTGAACCACATTCTGGTCCCCTCTCCATGTCTCACCCTTCAGGTCTCGGTTCTCCTGGATGAGGCGGTTCATCTGCTGCAGCGTTTCCTCCAGGGTGCCTGTGGTGGGGCTGTGGCCTGGGTGAGAGCTAGGACCCCGGGAGATGTCCCCGTTCACCATGGGGGAGCTGGACGCCATCACTCTACAGCAAGGTGAGGCGGTGTGGAGACATGCAAGTGGACAATACATTCTCAGACCATGGAATACACTAGAATGAGAATAGGAACTCTTGATTCTAGGGAAGGCCCGTGCTAGGACAATCACGCTATATATTCTCTAGAGCTGCATGCATCAAAACAGCAAACACCACACGCCTTGTCAGAGGTGTGAAGGAATACTATTGCACGATGACTCATGTACACTGGGCAATATCCGTTATTGAATAATCTTATCAGCAGCTGTCATGTGTTAGGCGGGTCCTCACAGTGCCCACCAGAGAGAGGCCAGCAGCCTGCCTGAGTGGGCTGGCCACTTTGGATGTCATTTAATAAACTGATTGTATATTGCAGCGATGTTAAAGCAACACCTAGGGAACTCTTCAAGCGGTTCGGACCTTTTGGTGTAACGGACCTCTTCGCGTAACTCACGTGTTTCCCTAGCGCTACAGAAAGGATTCAAATAATCAACTAATCATCAAGCTTTGGGCAAAAACCAAAAAAAAACACCCCTTTGTGTTCCAAGGATCGAGTTTGGGAAACACTGGTTAAATGTTAAGGCACGTGTCAAACTCATTCCCTGGAGGGCTGATTGTCTGCTGGTTTTCACTTCTCCCTTGTACTTGATGAATTAAGGTCACTGATTAGTTAGGAACTCCCATCACTTGGTTGTAGGTCTTAATTGCACACAAATTGAAAGGAGAAACCAAAAACCAGCAGTCACTCGGCCCTCCATGGAATGAGTTTGACACCCCTGTGTTCATGTTCTAATTTAAAAAATGAATCTCTCCAGAAATAAGACTCTCACTGTTTCCGCCTGTTATAGACCCCCCTCAGCTCCCAGCTGTGCCTTGAACACCATATGTGAATTGATTGCCCCCCATCTATCTTCAGAGTTCATTCTGTTAGGTGACCTAAACTGGGATATGCTTAACACCCCAGCAGTCCTACAATCTAAGCTAGATGCCCTCAATCTCACAAATTATCAAGGAACCCACCAGGTACAACCCTAAATCCGTAAACACAGGCACCCTCATAGATATTATCCTGACCAATTTGCCCTCCAAATACACCTCTGCTGTTTTCAATCAGGATCTCAGCGATCACTTCCTCATTGCCTGCGTCCGCTATGGGTCCGCGGTCAAACGAACACCCCTCATCACTGTCAAACGCTCCCGAAACACACTCCTGCAAGCAGGCCTTTCTAATCGACCTGGACCGGGTATCCTGGAAGGATATTGACCTCATCCCGTCAGTAGAGGATGCCTGGTCGTTCTTTAAAAGTAATTTCCTCACCATCTTAAATAAGCATGCCCCTTTCAAAAAATGTAGAACGAAGAACAGATATAGCCCTTGGTTCACTCCAGACCTGACTGCCCTCAACCAGCACAAAAACATCCTGTGGCAGAATGCACTAGCATCGAATAGTCCCTGCGATATGCAACTTTTCAGGGAAGTCAGGAACCAATACACGCAGTCAGTTAGGTAAGCAAAGGCTAGCTTTTTCAAATAGAAATTTGCATCCTGTAGCTCTAACTCCAAAAAGTTCTGGGACACTGTAAAGTCCATTTCCTCCTGGCTACCCCAACCCCGGCCAACCACTCCGCAACCTCCGCAACAGATGTTCTGAAAGAGCTGCAAAACCTGGACCTGTACAAATCAGCTGGGCTAGACAATCTGGACCCTCTCTTTCTAAAATTATCTGCTGCCATTGTTGCAACCCCTATTACCGGTCTGTTCAACCTCTCTTTCGTATCATCCGAGATTCCTAAAGATTGGAAAGCTGCCGCGGTCATCCCCCTCTTCAAAGGGGGTGACACTCTAGAACCAAACTGTTACAGACCTATATCCATCCTGCCCTGCCTTTCTAAAGTCTTCAAAAGCAAAGTTAACCATTTCGAATCCCACCGTACCTTCTCCGCTATGCAATCCGGTTTCCGAGCTGGTCACGGGTGCACCTCAGCCACGCTCAAGGTACTAAACGGTATCATAACCGCCATCGATAAAAGACAGTACTGTGCAGCCGTCTTCATCGACCTGGCCAAGGCTTTCGACTCTGTCAATCACCGTATTCTTATCGGCAGACTCAACAGCCTCGGTTTCTCAAATGACTGCATCGCCTGGTTCACCAACTACTTCTCAGACAGAGTTCAGTGTGTCAAATCGGAGGGCCTGTTGTCTGGACCTCTGGCAGTCTCTATGTGGGTACCAGAGGGTTCAATTCTCGGGCTGACTCTTTTCTCTGTATACATCAACGATGTTGCTCTTGCTGCGGGTGATTCCTTGAGCCACCTCTACGCAGATGACACCATTCTGTATACATCTGGCCCTTCTTTGGACACTGTGTTAACAAACCTCCAACAGAGGTTCAATGCCATACAACACTCCTTCCGTGGTCTCCAACTGCTCTTAAACGCTAGTAAAACTAAATGCATGCTTTTCAACTGATCGCTGCCCGCACCCCCCGACTAGATTCACTACTCTGGACAGTTCTGACTTAGGTATTTGTAGTTGTCCACATATTCTAGGTGTCTGGCTAGACTGTAACCTCTCCTTCCAGACTCATTTTAAACATCTCCAATCCAAAATTAAATCTAGAGTCGGCTTCCTACTTCGCAACAAATCCTCCTTCATTCATGCTGCCAAACATACCCTCGTAAAACTAACTATCCTACCGATCCTCGACTTCGGCGATGTAATTTACAAAATAGCCTCCAACACTCTTCTCGGCAAACTGGATGCAGTCTATCACAGTGCCATCCGTTTTGTCACCAAAGCCCCATATACCACCCACCACTACGACCTGTATGCTCTAATCGGCTGGCCCTCACTACATATTCATCGCCAAACCCACTGGCTCCAGGTCATCTATAAGTCTTTGCTAAGTAAAGCCCCGCCTTATCTCAGCTCACTGGTCACCATAACACCCACCTGTAGCACGCGCTCCAGCAGGTAAATCTCACTGGTCATTCCCAAAGCCAACACCCCCTTTGGCCGCCTTTCCTTCCAGTTCTCTGCTGCCAATGACTGGAACAAATTGCAAAAATCGCTGAAGTTGGAGACTTATATCTTCCTCACTAACTGATCGCTGTAGTTGTACACAGCCCATCTGTAAATAGCCCATCCAATCTACCTACCTCATCCCCATATTGTTTTCATTTACTTTTTTGCACACCAGTATTTCTACTTGCACATCATCATCTGCATATCTATCACTCCAGTTTTAATTTGCTAAATTGTAATTACTAAGCTACTATGGCCTATTTGTTGCCTTACCTCCTTACGCCATTTACACACTGTATATAGACTTCTTCTATTGTGTTATTGACTGTACGTTTGTTTATTCCATGTGTAACTCTGTGTTGTTGTTTGTGTCGCACTGCTTTGCGTCATCTTGGCCAGGTCGCAGTTGTAAAATGAGAGCTTGTTCTCAACTGGCCTACCTGGTTAAATAAAAGGTGAAATAAAAAAATTAAATGCAAAATATTTTGCTTTCAAAACAACTGGGAACTAGGGGAGGGGGACGAGGTCAAATCATGACGCCAGTGATCTTAAGGTTCTGGAATTCGGCGCTCTAGAACGAGGCCCGAGGCCCGAGTTCCCAACTTCTCAGTTGTCATGAAAGCGCTGAAGTCGGAAGATTTTCCAGTCGAGAGTTCCCAGTTGGTTCTGAACGAGGCATAATGTGTTGGCTTTCGCTGGACCTGCGTTTCAGTCCTAGTCGGGGCTAACCCCAAAATTCTCTAAAATAACGTGAACGATCAAAACAGGCTAGACTACCGACTCAGAACATGGGTTGACTGGCATCTGTCAAGGCTAACCTCCTTTACTCCTACTCCTTTCACATTTTACATTCTACCTACCTTCGACAATAAAACAATGTACCATATTTGACTACTTCTTCAGCTAGCTTGGGTAAAAACAAGGTGAGAACGAAATCGTAGTTCCCAAACTGTTAGTGCGTCACATTACACCAGGGCCTAACAAATTAATCGCAATTTCAATACTCACACGTGATTAAAGTACACCTTGAAAGAACTCGAATACTTCTTGTTGAAGATCAAACCTTAACACTTCTGTATCGTTTTCTTCTGACTTGTTATTGGTTTACAGCATTTCCTTGTCTTAACGTCACAATAAAGTGTGTGTAAACATTGTGTCACCTGCGGAAATGATCAAATCTTTAATCAGATGGATGGGCTTACGGTGGTTTTCCTTCAAAAGCTGTAGACGCATCTATATAGTTTGCAAATCAGTGAATATGCTGCGTTAGTGACATCCTCGAACTGGCCTACAGAGCGTACAGAGCAGCTGACGGTGACGTCATTGACTGCAATTCCAGAGGGTTTTCCCTTTGGGAGTGACCTTGCACTTTTGGGAAAGGAGTGACATTTGCCTGGTAAACCCATTACATATGAGATCAGAAAGCCGACTCCTCAATCATTTATTTAACAATTTCATTGGAGAATTGAGAATTTATTCAGCCTATACTGTAGACTATTTTCACATCAGTCTAATCAAATAGAAAAGCCTTTTGCCTAATTTCCCCACCATCCGCCTACCGCACTATGGCACTGTATTACAATAAAAACATAGAAAATGAGTAGTAAAATGAGTGTATGACTATGAAGGATGAGAGGCTATATGGGCACTCCTGAATGAATGGTACAGTGGGGTATAATTGGCTTGCCTTGGACCACAAACTAATGTTTTTGGTTTGCAGGTCATTCACATGTCCACTAGATGGCAACATTAACTTGGAGAAAAAAATGTGTATGGAATGTCCCTGCAGCAAAGTAGGCTCTTGTCTCGAATAAGCCATGTGTTCATCCACGTGAAATGTGTGTAAGTCAGAGGAGGCTGGTAGGAGGCGCTATAGGAGGACGGGCTCATTGTATGGCTGGAAGGGAATCAATGGAACGTATCAAACATATGGAAACCACATGTTTGACTCCGTTCAATGTATCCATTCCAGCCATTTCAATGAGCCCCCCCACACTATAGCTCCCCCCACCAGCCTCCTCTGGGTATGTATGTTTCGCCATATGATATTAAAAAGTAGGCCTACATTATGTCATTGGCTATTTATTAACAATCACATATTATCCGACTAATGCTTACTCACATTTGGCCAAGCAAGCATTCCTACTATTCTTTGACAAAGACTTTAATGCACAACATAGACAAGAGTACATGCATTTGATTTGCCTGAGAAAGCACACAATGCTTGACGTGTCAAAAGGAATAAACAAGCAACAACAACAAAAGCAAAAGAAGGCTTTACGCACACTCGAGCGCATGCCTGATTCCTCCTCTCCATTACAAATATTTATTTAATAAGCCTATAAAAACGTTTTTGTAGTAAAACTGGGCGGTTCAATGATTGGCTGTGTAAACTTTGGGTCAGTCTGATTGGTCGGGGAGATCTTTGCGAATGTAGGGGCTTTGAGGAGCCTTCAGGAATGTCTTTGAATGGGACTGGACTTGCGCTGCATCGGGCTAAAAAAAATGCACACTTAAACACGGGGTCATAACATTGGATTATCTGTCTGTGGATATACTTGAAGTTCTCTGTTATTAACGGAATTAACAGCTGACAAACGTATGCCACTGCCCAAGGAGACCCAGATTAAAAGCCGGGAGCAGGTCTGTTTCGCTCTGTGTGTGATCTGTCAAATAGTTTTCATCCAACATTTTACTGGAACCAATTAAGTTTTAACTGACTACAATTCAACTGTACGATAACAGTGCCGTTATCATATGCCCCTATCACTGGATATAAAGGAGCTTTACTTTTTATTGTAAAAAAAAGTTGGATTTATTTATAGAAAACGTTTTATCGGATTTGTGCCCTAGAGGAGAAACGAATAACAGGAGTACCCAAAGTGAAAGACAAGAATTACGTGCACACCAGACATGATGATCTTTGCGTCCTTGTTTCTCGCTCTTGGCTACATGGCGAGCTTTGCGCACGGGTGCCAACTGCCTACAGAGTGGCGTCCACTGAGTGAGAGCTGCCGTGCGGAACTGGCGGAGATCATTGTGTACGCCAAGGTGCTGGCAATTCACCGGGAGCAGTACGGCGGGGCAGAGGGCCTCCACAACTCCTTGCCATTCCCGTACGGGTATGGTTATGAGGGCGCAGAGGAAGGGTTGCTCTACTCCGCAGAGGTGGAGCTCATGTGCGACCAGGCGTGGGGCAGCATGCTGGAGGTGCCGGCGGGCTCGCGCCTCAACCTGACAGGGCTGGGGTACCTGTCGTGCCAGTCTCACACCGTGATGGAGAACTACTCCTATATCTTCTTCCTCCGGTGAGTCAGGATGACCTGGTGAGTCAGGATGACCTGGTGACCGGGAACCTGTGTACATCGCACAGAATCACAAATACATTTAAAAGAGTGTGATGCATCATAAACACACACAGAAACATGACATAGATTTTATAGCATATAGGCCTACAATATTTAGCTCCTCTATCCTCTCCTTTCTGGATGCACTGGGTGATATAATACAGACTTGAGCCCCTTTAGGGGTCACGTTTTGACCCTATAGGAAGCATGCACTCAGTCACTCACAGTGTTTCTTTGTTTACCTCCTACAGGATGGATGAGAACTACAACATCCTGCCCCACGGGGTCAACTTCCAGGACGCCATCTTCCCAGACACCGTAGAGAACCGCCGTACATTCTCCAGCCTGTTCCAGTTCTCCAACTGCTCCCACGGACAACCCCTCCAGACCTTCTCCCCAGAGTGGGACCCCCAGGAGGACAGCAGGGTAGGACCACTCAACACACTGTATCCACTGTACATAATGGGGGGGGGGGTAGAGAAAGAGGGGGGAGGAGTGAGAGAGGGAGATGGAGGGGGATATGGGTTTGAGAGGGAGAAAGACAGAGAAAGGAAGAAAAATTGAGAAAAGGGCAGATGAATGGAGTGGGTGAAAGAGAGAGAGATGAAAGATAAAGAAGGGAGATGAATAGAGAGATATGGAGAGAAAGGGTCAGGAAAAGAGAGATGAGAAGGCAGGGTAGTGTCCTCTGGGCCTGAACAGCTGAAAATAGAAGTGCTACCTGGATGTAAAATGCCAACAGACACCCACACGTACACACATGCATGCATCCTGACACACACCTACCGCGTACACACACACACATACAGTTGTGTTGCAGAGCAGGTTTGTAACTAAGGCCAGTCATGGAACATATTAAACTCTATGCTTTACAACCTTGTTACCCCTGGATACAGCAGATGTGTGTACATCTGCAGCAATCATCTCACTGACCTTCACAGAGTAACACACAGACACAGACAGTCACCTCTGAGCCACCATCATCCTCAGACACTACTCTGTTGTGTGAGGTGTATTGGCATGTCTCCTTAGCTATAGATACACAGTTAGAGACCCCCCCCCCCCCCACACAGTTTAAGAGTCAGACACAGAGACTGCACCAACACACCTGTACCTGCCCAGCTAGCCGTGTGTTTGTGTGTGTCTAGGTCACGCTGCTTAACTAGACTTTAACTTGACTCTGAGATCAAAGCAGTCATTGATTAAGCCATGTGACCTCCTCTGATTCCTTAGGTATGATATTAATGTCAAAACACACTCAGCCATGCCCAACGTTCACTGGACCAAAGACTGTCGCTGACCTGGTCACATGCTCATAGTCATACCCCTTCGGTGTTCACAACATACTAGTAGCTTCACTTGACCATATTTTTTTATTTATGTAACCTTTATTTAACTAGGCAAGTCAGTTAAGTACAAATTCTTATTTACAATGGCATACCAGGGAACAGTTGGTTAACTGCCTTGTTCAGGGGCAGAACGACAGAGTGTTACATTGTCTGCTCAGGGATTTGATCCGGCAACCTTTCAGTTACTGGCCCAACGCTCTAACCACGAGGCTACCTGCCGCACCATATATATGGCTTACACCTACGTACCCATTGTTTTCAGACCTGCAGACACTGAAATGGAACGGGGTCTCTGGGAGACTGGAGAGGAGGGATGATGCCATGTGAAACCTCAGAGGTACAGTGGTCAGGTCTTCTCCTCTTCCTGTCTCTATCCCAGAGAGCCTGTACTACGTTGACGGAAGACTTGTGACACACCGGGTGTCGGGTTTCTGATGGGTTAACAGGTTGAGAGGTTAGAGGTTAAGGGTTAAAGACACTCTGCGTGGCGTGAGCCCAGGTGCAGGGGTTGCAACCTTACGAGGGGTGTGTGTCCATGTGGAGGAGCAGATGTGTGTGTTGTCAGAGTTTACGCTATAGAAATATAGACAAAGTTAATAGGAGAAAAACAGGCTTAAAAATGATACTACAAACCCTGTGGGAACTGTACAATGGAACCACAGCTCACACACACCCAAACACACACACACAGTGGTGTAGTGGAGGGTAAACGCAACACACACACAACCTCTACACCTGTGTTTGTGTTTAACGTGTGACTGAGGCTCTCTCCAGTGAGATGTGTTGGGCAGATGGAGGTGGTTAGTTAGGGAATGGCTGGGAGAGGCTAGGATGATGAGGCTACAGTAGCTCTGTCTGCTCTGTAGTTTTCCTGTGGGAACGCTGAGGTTCCAGATGGACATCCCATGCAGGCTGGCCCTGCCGGAGGGGAAGGAAAGATGAGAGCGCCTCCACTTACACCCAAACCCCCAATTAGCACTCGATTAAACCCCTTCTTATGCACTCCAGAGCAGTTCCGGAGCGCCGAAACGAATCCATGGACACTTTGTCCTCAGAATTCCTTCACTCAGCGTTCTCTCTTAAGACTTCCTCTCCTTTATTATAGAGAAAAGCCTGCAGGGGTTGATAAACGACAGATAAATAGAGACCAGTAAGAGAGAGAAAGAGAGAGGGAGGGAAGGACGAAAAGATAAAGACAGATAGGAGAGAGAGAAAAGAGAGCAGGGGAAGATAAAGAGACTGGAGTTATAGGGAGATGGAGAACAAAGCTGGGTCTCTCATATGAACAAATGCCCCGTACCTCAATGCTTCTCCAGCCTAAATGCCGGATCACCTCTAAGCATCTTCATTACAGTCAGTGTGTTCTGTGAGTCAGCTCTGAGTCACTACCTAATGTCAGGAACTGTAGTAACAATAGTGTAATAACCCTCCCTTTCTAACCCCTTTTAATGGAAGTTTCATTTAGTTGAATTCAGTCACAGGGGAAATACTTTGTCATCTAATGCACCCTAGCCTTCTTCCCTAGGGCATGGAAATATCAAATTAGAACCCCCCACCCCCCCCCCCCCCCCCCCCGCAACTCCCCCACACATGCTCTCAGTGGAGTATTCAGTGTGTACTCTGCCAAACAGAAGGACAGTGTATGCTCCATACTGTGGCTGCGAAATTTGCGAAAGGCGAAATTTGACGTCCATCCAGGTAGCCAGGAAGTCGGGAGAGGGCTTAAAAACCTTCCACTAGGGGCAACGGTGAGCGTTGTGGGCGTTGTGGAAGGGGCGTTGTGGATGGGGATGGTGGACGGGAGTAAACTGTGAGCTCTGGCTCCAAGGGTCGTGTGTTCAATCCCAGTGCAAACCGTAACCCTTAATTTAATCATTCGGAATGAATGCCTAAATGTAACTGTTGTTGTTTCTTTTGTCACTGTAACCCTATCCCAAACCTAACTGCCAAAATTTGACGTTTAGATACATTTCTAAGTGTTATGTTAGGAGAAACGGGAACAAACGTTGGAATCTGAAGTCAAATTGGTAAAACAGTGAGATCTTGTTGCACATTCAGTCTCACACACACACACACACACACACACACACACACACACACACACACACACACACACACACACACACACACACACACACACACACACACACACACACACACACACACACAGTTGGATTACTCACACACACAGACGGTGTTTAGATGAAGGTTTTACAGCTGCTCAGAGGCTATGAGAAGGAGGACCTCAGTTCAGGTCAGAGGGTAGACTGCTGTGTGTGTTTATGGGTTTGTGTGTTGCTCGGTGTGCGTGTGTTTCTGTGTGTGTCTGTGTGTCTGTGTGCTGGTGTGCCTGTTTCTCTAAGTGATGTTTACACAGATGATCCTCCACAGCAGGCAGGTTCACCCCATTAGTTTGCACTATATAGATCAACGCTCATTCTGTGATCGAATCAACATTATATCAGACCCTTTTCAATGAAACAAACCAAAACAAATCTAACTTTGTAAGATTGAGTCTGTCATCTTGTTGTAGGCAGAGCCAGAGCGCAACAAAGTAGAATTCTACTGGCAGGGATAGCCCATGAGCAATCAGTTCAGATCAGAGCACAGAGCCATGGTGTGCACATTCGTTGATATTCTTTGCTAGTGAGCGAGTTACTAGCCTAGTTATAGATCAGTATAGGTAGGCAAAGGGGGGGGTACTGCTTCCTACAAGAGCACAAACGTGTGGGCTACATTTCAAAACACAATACAATGCAATTTACAGCCATCTATTTGTCCCATGGTGTTACAGACCAAGTAGAGAAAAAAAACGTGTACACTGCTCTTGGTAGTATCACTGCTCTTTATTAAGCTTTCCATATCGACCTGAAGGCCTTCGTCAGAGTCGAGGGAAAATATACATGAAAACTTACTTGATAGGTTGATGTCCTCGTTGAGGTTTTACGGACGTGTTTTAATACGTTTTATGTACACACTTTATTCGAATACTTATGAAATGCACATTGTTCTATTTGGTAACACATATTTATTTTCCCTCGACTCCCACCCCATTCAGATGCATTGAACGGATGTGTGTGGAGCAATCTCTACATAAGGGTGCAAATTAATACTAGCAAGAGCAGTGTGCGGGTTTCTTATTTTTTCTCTCATGTTATTCAACTGTTACCGTGCACCTGCAACAAAGACAGCTCGGATGTGGGAGTGCCTTTTGAATTTTGAGTTACAGAGCAAGTAAAAAATAATGAATTCATGTCAATCACTTCATAATGTATAAACGTTTTTAAAAGTCTAATTAAATGTAGTCCTGAATTGAACACCACATATTAGGCTAATTTAGGCTATATCATAGAAATCACAAGCTATTTCCATGTGAAAATGTTATGGGATTTGCTCCATTGGTTTTGTTGGTAGGCCTACATTATAATCGAGTAGCCACAATAGCTTATTGGCTACTGTCTAAAACGGTAAAGGTACTGTAAGTGTTCACTGTAAATGTGCGGCGGAAGTTGCACAAAAATTCTCACAACGTTCAAGTTTCCACTCACAAGACCTAAAATTTGCTCAGTGCCCCAAAAAAGTTAAGGGAACGTTGATTGTGTGGTTTAGTTTTTCTGAGGTAAACTATCACTACACTCTAAAAAAATGCTGTGTTGTTTGGTAACCCAGTGCTGGGTAAATATTGAACACATGCTGGGTTATCTTTACCCAGCCAGTTGGGTGGTGTGAGTATCCCAACATGTTGTGTTGTTTGGATTACCCAAACATTGGTTAATTTAACCATCAGTTGGGTTTTTATTCAGTTTTATGCTGGGTTGACCCAGCAGCTGGGTATGTTATTTTCAGGAGGCATGGCCTATTAGGGGTGTGTCTTTCAGGGTTATTTTTTGGCCACCCGTGAGAGTAAATGCCATTACAGTTAAAATGTCAATGTTCCTTGAATATTTTTGCACATTATGTTCTAATATACAATTAACAACATTATTATTTACATATTGTAACAAAGTGGTAACTATCCAATTATATAACTCAACTCATAGCTACAGAAGTGTCATTGTTCAACCTTAACATGTGATGACAATACAACAGATGAACCGGAATTACATTTACCCTCACAGGTGGCCAAAAACAACTTCCTAAAAGCTACGACCCTACTAAGCCACGCCTCCAGTGTTCTGATCTGACCCGGTGGGTCATATCTCAATAACCCAGCATCAACAACCCAACTAAGTGACCCAATACCTGCAACCCAACATTTGGGTCATCCAAACAGCCCAACATTTTTTAGATTGCACACTGTCCGCACATTTAACAGTTGGTACTCTAGTACTGGACTTTAGGAGTTACCGTATGGAAGAGATACATTATTTTAACTATTCTGTTTTTCCTTCCAGATACCACTCTTTGTTTAAAGGGAGATGGGATGCTTGTTAGGGCGGAATGGGGCCCTCCGCAATGCCGACCTGTAGCCTAACGTAGCATTAGGAAGGGAAGTCCCACAGAGAGGTCTCGCCCTGCCAATGAGCTGGAAAATTGTGGCCCCTCTGAGCTGTCATAACTCCGGGAGAGATGACAGGGTACTGTACACGACAGAGGCTCCAATGCACCTTGATTCACTGGAGGAAGATAGGAGGAGTGGGGGAGAAGAAAAGCACCAGCCAAGGAGAAGTAACTAAGGCGGTGGAGTTAAACGAACAAAAGGAACACACACTGATGGGAAGATGATGTCACTGGGGCTCTCACGCTCTCCTCCTGATGCCAACCGACAACATACTAACTGGCATGCTGTATTCTGCCCCGTGTTTTCTGAATACCCTCGGCTCAACGTCCCTGTTGCGCTATGCTCAGATAAATACTCAGAGACTGATCTCACAAATTGAGTGTCATGCCCTTTGAAAAGGGCGGGACACAAGTATCATTGAGTTGTACACTAAAAAGTTCACCAGTTAGTGCACCCCATTAAAATGATTAGGTGAATGACACTTCTGCTAATAGATATTCCAATCCAATGTTGATTTAATTTCTCTCTCACTCTCTTCATCTCTCTCTTCCCCATCTCTCTTCTCACTCTCTTCATCTCTCTCTCTTTCTCTCTCCTCCCCTCCCCTCCAGCTCCTGTGCTCCTCGGTGCAGGGGGCTCTGTTCGAGGAGGAGGAGAAGAGCAGGAAGCAGCAGGAGCGCCTGGGCCAGCTGGAGAGGAGGAACAGGCAGCTGAAGGAGCGCGTCCGGAAGGTGAAGCGCTCCCTCCGGAACGCCAGGAAGAGCCAGCGCCGGGCGGAGCAGGAGATGCAAGGGCTGGAGGAGAGGCTGAGGTCAGCGGAGAGACGGGCTGGGCACCACCTCAATTCCATCACACAGGAGGCTACGCCCAACAGATTCCAGGAGGCTGTGTTACACCGCACGCCACACACACCGCTTTAGCCTCTAGACTGGATGTTGTTAAAGACTGCTGGGCAGTCTCTCTAATTTCTGTTGTTCACAGGCACGCAAGCATGCACCCACACACACACAATACTAATTTAGTGTCATATTCAGCCATATATATACTGTAGTTCCTACACATATTACATAGAGAGGGCATCCAGTAGCCCTCGAATAGCAGACAGAGGGAATTAGTATTAGTGAATGACTAGAGAGAATGAGAGAGATATTGTATAGTTCCTATTAATACACAGCACTGTCAGCACTATCATACAGCACTATCATACAGCTGATGGATAGACAGATGAAATGAATTTAGAGTGAGTATATGATGAGTGAATGACTAGAGTGAATGAAGAAAGTGAGGTTACTTTCTGGTAGGTCTGTGGGCATTTGTTCCATGTGTTTGTCTGTTGCTGTCCTAGTGTCAACACCACCAAAGAGTATGTCCATGAGGCATTGGGATCATTATATATGAATGTATTACTGAAGCTGCATATAAACTCTAATCAGGCATTACTAACGCTTGGGTGTTTTATTTCCAGATTACACAATCTGTTGTTTTTGGCCAAACAAACTAAACACACCAACTAAAATTCCATTCTAGGTAAAGAGAGAGGTAAAGAAAAGAGAGAGTGGAGGAAGAGAAAGAGAGAGAGTTGTGGGTTGCTGTTATGGGCTCTTCTTAATGGGTTTCCCTCTCTGCTCCAGGCACTGCGGGATAAAGCCAGATGTGCCACCCCCACAGAGAGAGACACACACACACACACACAGTCTTTTCTCCCCTCCTCCTTTGCTGGAGTTTGTGTCCTAAGACTTGAACCTCATCACGAAGACCCCTACAACCTCAAACTTCATCTGGGTCTATGAGCAGAGGAAAACAAATACCTGCAACTGTAGGGGACAACACACTCGACACGCATACACACACATGCACAAACACAGATCCCCCACTCTTCTATAGTCTGACAGTCTATGCTAGGGACAGAGAGCAGAATGGAATGTGCTTATGTGCTTTTCTGGGCAGGAGAGAGGGAGAGACAGCAGGACTTTATTGAAATATTTATTTCATTCTGCCTTCAAATAACCCCTGGATCACTGTTGATCTTATTGATGCTCTATTAGTCTCTGGACTGGCCCTGAGAAAAACACCAACGCCTTAGAGACAGAGAATATGGAGAGGAGAGAGTGACAGCAAAATTAATCAACAGAGTAATACGTTTCACAGATCGTCACCTGCATACCAGTTTAGATCCATCTACAGTTAATCAGGTGGACCTGCTGCCCGCCATGTTCTAGAAACCAGAGATGAGGGAAGTGACAGAGAAGAATGAGGGAAAGGATGAGGAGGTGAAAAAGCAAGACAGGAAGACGTGATGGAGTAGGAAAAGCAGGAGAACGAGGAAGGAGAGAAAGATCGTTCTGGCTGCCGTTTCAGTATATCCCATCCATTGTAGGCCCCCTATGGAGCCTACGTAGGAGAGAGAGGGAGGGATGAGAGGCTGTGTATCTGGGTACAGAGGAGAGAGAGAGGGAGGGAAACACTTTAAAAGGCAAAAGTATCAGTGAACCCCAAACCTCGGTCAACTATCCACCCACACCATGACCACTCGTCCAACAACAGCAGCCCCCCCACCCACACTTACTCCCACTGAGTGGCTCAACTCGCTCTGAGAATGTTATATTGTGCGTGTGTCTAAGTGTGTGTGTTGCTTTGAGTTTGTTAACGTGTATGAGAGAATGATCTCCCTGAGCATTCCTCTGGCCAGCCCTGAGCACACGACAGACGGAGAGAGCGGGGGGGATGATGTAAACAAGAAGAATGGGGAGGAATTTGCACACTACTCAGAGTCCAGATCCATTGTACAGGTTCAAAGGTCAATAACTGTGAGAGAGGACAGAGGCTGACGTGCTGGGAGTGAGTATGAGGGGTGCTTAATGTGGCTGCAGTTTGAAATGGCCCCCAGTGCCAGAAGAACTTCAGGGCAATCTCAGACCACTTTCACCAATTAAGTCCCAACAGCACTTATCTGTAATTACTATCATACCTTAACCCAGGAGCAGCTCAACAATGGAAAAAACAATTACAATCACACTTGGCTATAAGTGGCTAGTTCTAAATATATTAGTGAATTAACAGTAATTTGCTATACAATTAGAAATAATGTGTATTGGGAAAACAACTTTGATGCCTGAGGCAATTGTTCGTGGAATGTTTTGTGAGCATGTAGATCAGGGTCTTCACATTCACTCAGACACACAGGGTCATAGCTGGACCTGAGGTGGGTGTGTGAGAGTAACATCTGGCCCTACATCTGCTAAACGTCTGTCAAATGTGTCTGATGTCTGTTGAGCATCCGGGGTGTGCGTCGTCTGTTTGAAGTCAGGGTGTGTGTATGGAAGGGTTATGGAGGGACACGACTCCTTTCTAATCTTTCTCTGGTCGAAAGGAAAATGGTCAGGGGTCAGCAAACAAACCAATTAGAAGTGGAAATCAATCTAAGTGCAAAAACAAACTTTGAATGGCTTAAAGTGTAGCAATCCCTGCACACACAGACACACGGAGACGGTTGCTTTATGATCGTTCAGGGTTTATTTCAGGAGAGAAAAAAACAAACAAATCAGTCATTCTGGCTTCTGTCGTTGTCATGGTAACTGATATGTGCACATGATTGTCGAAGGCATCGGATATACAAGCCCCATAACAGAAGGTCATCACAGCACAATAAGAGTGGCAGGGCAACTCACTCTGCCACACAAAATGGAAGGAGGTGTCTGCTTAACGAAGTAGTACGAAAGTTGCCCCTTACCACTGATACAGGGTAAGATATTTTCTCATCCCCCTAATGGTTTAGGTTCAGATCGAAGGAGGATGTGCTGATCCTAGATCTACGGTTTTAAGTATCTATTGATTAAGGTTCAGATTTAGGGAGGATATTTTGATCCGAGATCTATGTTTAAGTTAGTATCTAATGGTTAAGCTTTAGATTGATGGAGGGTATTCTGATCCTAGATCTGTGGTTAAGGGGAACATCTACCAGGAGTCGTTAGTGAGAGACCGCCACACAAGATGGAGATTTGTTTTGGTCACATGCAGAGTAAATATGGCCCATTCCCCGGGCTCTGGACCTCACAGGAACCCACAGGGAGATGCAGTGGTCCCCAACAATACTCTGCTCTCTATGGACACATTGATCTTCTTCTTTAGATATAGATACACACATCATACAATGGCATATAAAGTTAATGCAAACACTTGTGGAGTTGGATTTCTTTAAGCACTTTTCAACATGCTTTGCATTTCATCTTTAGAAAAACGTTGTGATGCATTGTGGGATATTTTTTTCTCATGACAGTTGATCATGGGCATGTGTTTAGGTGTGTTGTGATGCCTGTTGCCGTAGTGTCAGTGAGCAAGGGGGTAAAGTGGACGACCGATGACTTCGGCAGATACGTGTAAAAAAAAAAGCACAGCTCCATAACAGTGGATGTCGTATCAGTCAAAGCTTCAACGTTTACACACATTGCAAACTAAAGCCTGAGTTTACTTTTACATTTAATTTTTATTTATTTTATCAGATATTGTTTAGAATGCTGATGGCGTTATCTCCATGGTAACTCTGTAGATGGCAGTTACTGAGTGTTTGGTACAGTATGCTCTGAATATCGTGGTATCAAAGCCCAGTATGGTGTGGGATGGAGGGGTGAGGGGGGCTGTAGCTCATTTAAAACACATTAAACATTCCAAAGAAAATACAATCAACCCACCCCCACGTCGGCACTGCACAACATTCGCAAAGGTTATCTTAAAAATTATCATTCACAACTTATTTACAAGACATTTCCAACAAATATATTCATTCATATCAGAAAACAAAATGCTTGCCTCGATAAAAAATAAATAAACAAAACAGACCCCTAAAGTAAAGTCTACCCACCCCTAAAAGAATCCAGTCCATGACATCACTCTTAATGATGGTTGACCCAGCACCACGAAGCCACGTAATAATACTGCATTATGACCCCTATATGTAGGCTATATGCATGCTGTGTCTGGCCATAGTCTGGTTAGGGGACCCTGGTGTCGTGAGCGTAACAGTCCCAGTGTTGGGTGAAACTTCTACAGTATACAGTGAACTGGTCTTAAAGAAACTAGAAAGAAAAAGAGAGGGAGGGAGGGGTGGCACAGAGAGGAAAGGAGAAGGCAAGGGGGAGAGAAATAGAAAACATCTCGTCTTCTGTCATCTTTCTCCAGATTATCAGAGTTCAGCCCTTAGTTTCAAAACAATCCATTTCTCAGTGGGGATCGGCCAGGGTTATAGGTCTAGCTCATAGCTAACCATCAGTTTTTAATCAGGTATAATCAGTTTGTCCTCATGTTCTCTGTTTCAAGACTGCTTTGGCTAGACATTACAATGACATAAAGGGATCGTTGGACTTGCATTTAACAGAGGCAGACCACGGGACACTCTGTAGACAAATCTGTGCTCGCGAGCGGTTTCTACAGCAACAAGGGTCACCACGGCGCCCAGTCCAAATCCCTGAGAACTTGTGTACTGGGTGCCCGGTTGATGATGTCATCATGATGATGATGGCTCTTGTGGTGAGGTCATGGCTTTGTAAAAGGGATGGGGGTAGAGACAACAGCTCCACCATCTTGGATCGTGGGAAACTGATACTGTAGGTCAGGGGTTCCCATGCTTACACTACACTACAGAAATGGCTGCTCTTCTACATGGGCTTTTTCTGAGGCCCATTTGGAAGTGGCTGGTTTCCCACCTGTAGCCCCTGATCTTTAGGGTGGGAAACCCCACATGTAACTGGTGATGGTTAAAACTAACAGCACTCTCCAACTCTATCCTAAACCTGCAGTGCGTTTCATAATATACTGTATATGCGTCCCCTATTGGGTGGTCGTTATGAAAGTCTTCTAAAGTAAGACAATAATTAAACATAGTGCATGTTTCCCTTAACAAAGATGTTGTACAATGCTCTGACCCCATTTTGGGTATTTTAAAACTGTTTACATTCTCTATTCTCTGTCTGATAAATTCCCGTAGATGAGTTGTCTAACTTGGTGGCTGTACACACATTATCTACGTATGAAACTGCGTCCAAACCTCATGTGCAAATAGATAAAGCGCTTACTCATGAAACATCACTCAACAGTCTTATGGTACTTTTAAAGCACGTCTTAAACATGGACGCAAACAAAAAGAAATCAACATGAACATGGAAAGAAAATGCAAGAAAATAGAAATGAAAAAGAATCCAGTTGGTAACTGTTAACCCAGAGGATGAAATATAGAAAATAAACAGAATTTTAAAAACTCACAAGTAGAACCTTATAGAAGATGTAGGAAAAACTAGAGGGAAATTGAGTTTGACTGACATAGACAACGCCCAATCCGACGGAAGCTTCTGAAAACACACCCACTTCACTCATCATGGTCTCTGACAGAAACAAACACTCAAAGGTAAACCAATCAGTAATGCTCTCGGAGTGGGTGTGGTTCCACAGAGTCGACACAATGGGCATGTCCAAGGTGAGTATGGCATGTTGTTATTGGTGCAATGGGTTTAAAGTCCTCTGCTCTCCCAGTCCTCCCAGATGCAGCATGAGGGAGGGGCAGGGCGGGGGCAGGCTGGGAGGGGGTAGTAGGGGTACGGTAAGGAAAGGGAGGGTGCGGTTTTCGCCCCGCTCTCTCTCTCTCTCTCACAGCGCCGTAGCCTCCCAGCTGGTCCCCCGCGGGACCTGGCGTCACTTAGTCTCTGTTAGTACTGTGGCAACAGTAGAGGGGTGGGGCCGGGTGAGCTCCGTCCCCCCGGAGGGGGAAGAGGAGGCTGCAGTTGCCAGGCTGCAGGGGGTGGGAGTAGCTGGGGCACCTGGGGGGAGAACAGAAGCTATGAACACAGTCAGAACTAACAAACTGGTAGTTGGTGTTTACTAGTTCATGGTGTGTGTGGATGCATACATGTCCACTTACAGTCCTTGTGAGGTGAGTCCACAGAAAAGCTCTTCATAATGGCTGCATTAGGGTTCTGGCTCCGAGTCTGGCTTGGACTCGGAGAGGGTTGAGTAGAGCTCTGGCTAGGGGTCTGGTTGGGCGTCTGGCTGGCCAGGTTCTGGTTGGCCTGGTTCCTTTGGTTCTGCATCTGTGCGGCCCGGCTGTTAGGAGGGTGAGGGTGAGAGCTGTCCATGCTGTGGCCCATACTGCTGCTCAACTGCAGTCTCCTCATGTGTCGCACCACTGCAGTGGCATTGAAGGCTTGCTGGAGAGAGAGAAAGAGAGAGAGAAAGAGAGGAAGAGAGAGAGAAAGCGGGAGAGAGAAAGCGAGCGGGAGAGAGAGAAAGCGAGAGAGCGAGAGGAAAGGGAGAGAGGGAGGAAAGGGAGAGAGGGAGAGAGAGAAAGAGAGAGAGAAAGGGATAGAGAAAGGGAGGAATGGAGAGAGAGCAACCAGTATATGATTTATAAAAACTACATTAAATAAGCAATCACTCAGACACACTCGGACACTTGAACGACACTCAGACATTTATTACCATATATTCAAACGTACCCTCCATTTGCTCTTAGCAAAGTTTTTTCTGATCTGTCTGCTCACAGACTCGTGGATGTTCTTGCAGAGGGCTGTGTCCCCAGCGATCCTGAACACACACACACACACACTCATGTGGGTATTATGGGATCTTAAAGTGTGTGTGTGTGCGCGTTTACGATCAGTGTTTTCTCTCACCATGGGTGTCTGAGGGCCTGGTCACAGGTGAAGCGCTTCGCCGGGTCTTTCTCCATCAGACTGCCGATAAAGTCTTTGGCTGTGAAAAAACAGAACAGTTGAACACTCATCACATCATACACAAACAGTAAACAGTCAGTGTAAGGTTTCCCACACTCCCTGGCCAGTGTACTGAATACCTGGACGAAGCCTCAGCTCTCTTTCCTGTAATAACTATTGTTTTACGGTTTACTGGCAGGCAGCGGGAATGGTTAGACTGGTGCCAAACCGGAGAATATAAAGTTCACAGATCATGTCTGTGAAGACCTCGTAAAACACCCCTTCCCACCATCCTTTTAGCAAATCTTGTTGCTCGCCATCTTGTTGCTCCCCTCCTATAGGAAGAAACTAAAACGGGAAGCGCCCGTGCTTAGGTCTAACCAACGCTGGTCTGACTAATCGGATTGCACGCTTCAAGTTTGCTTCGATCACGTGAACTGGGATATGTTCCGGGTAGCCGCAGACAATAACATTGACGTATAGTCTGACTCAGTGAGCAAATTTATAAGGAAGTGTATAGGAGATGTTGTATCCACTGTGACCATTAAAACCTTCCCTAACCAGAAACAGTGTATTGATGGCAGCATTCGCGCAAAACTGAAAGAACGTACCACCGTATTTAATCATGGCAAGGCGACTGGAAACATGACCGAATACAAACAGTGGAGTTATTCCCTCCGCAAGGCAATCAAAACAAGCAAAGTGTCATTAGAGACAAAGTGGAGTCACAATTCAACAGCTCAAACACGAGACGTATGTGGCAGGGTCTACAGACAATCACGGATGACGACAAGAAAACCAGCCCCGTCGCGGACATCGACGTCTTGCTTCCAGTCAAATTAAAGAACTTCTTTGCACGATTTCAGGACAATACAGAGCCACTGACACGGCCCCGCTACCAAAGACTGTGGGCTCTCCTTCTCCGTGGCCGACGTGAGTAAAACACTTAAACGTGTTAACCCTCGCAAGGCTGCCGGCAAAAACGGCATCCCTAGCCACGTCCTCAGAGCATGCGCAGACCAGCTGGCTGGTGTGTTTACGGACGTATTCAATCAATCCCTATCCCAGTCTGCTGTCCCCACTTGCTGCAAGATGTCCACCATTGTTCCTGTTCCCAAGAAAGGTAACTGAACTAAATGACTCTCCGTAGCACTCACTTTGGTCATCATGAAGTGCTTTGAGAGACAAGTCAAGGATCACGCCTCCACCCTACCTGACACCCTAGACCCACTCCAATTTGCTTATCGCCCCAATAGGTCCACAGACGATACAATTGCCATCACACTGCACACTGCCCTATCCCATCTGGACAAGAGGAATTCCTATGTAAGAATGCTGTTCATTGACTACAGCTCAGCATTCAACACCATATTACCCTCCAAACTCATCATTAAGTTTGAATCCCTGGGTCTTGACCCCGCCCTGTGAAACTGGGTCCTGGACTTCCTGACGGGCCGCCCCCATGTGGTGAGGGTAGGAAACAACATCACCACTACGCTGATTCTCAACACTGGGGCCCCACAAGGGTGAGTTCTCAGCCCTCTCCTGTACTCCCTGTTCACCCACGACTGTGTGGCCATGCACGCCTCCAACTCAATCATCAAGTTTGAAGATGACACTACAGTGGTAGGCTTGACTACCAACAACAACGAGACGGCCTACAGGGAGGAGGTGATGGCCCTCGGAGTGTGGTGTCAGGAAAATAACCGCTCACTCAATATCAGGAAAACAAAAGAGATGATCGTGGACTTCAGGAAACAGCAAAGGGAGCTCCCCCCATCCACATCGATGGGACAGCAGTGGAGAAGTTGGAAAGTTTCTCTGTGTACATATCACCGACAAACTGAAATGGTCCATGCACACAGACAGTGTAGTGAAGAAGGCACAACAGCGCCTCTTCAACCTCAGGAGGCAGAAAAAATTTGACTTGTCACCGAAAACCCTCACTAACTTTTACAGGTGCACAATTGAGAGCATCCTGTCGGGCTGTATCCCCGCCTGGTACGGCAACTGCAACGCCCACAACCGCACAACGCATCACCAGGTGCAAACTACCTGCCCTCCAGGACACCTACAACACCCAATGTCACAGGAAGGCAAAAAAGATCATCAAGGACAATAACCATTCGAGCCACTACCTACAATTGAAGTTGGAAGTTTATATACACCTTAGCCAAATATATCGAAACTCGAATATATCGAAACTTTTTCGCAATTCCTGACATTTAATTTAGGTAAAAATGCCCTGTCTTAGGTCAGTTAGGTCAGTTAGGATCACCATTTTGTTTTAAGAATGGGAAATGTCAGAATAATAGTAGAGAGAATGATTTATTTCAGCTTTTATTTCTTTCATCACATTTCCAGTGGGTCAGAAGTTTACATACACTCAATTAGTATTTGGTAGCATTGCCTTTAAATTGTTTAACTTGGGTCAAACATTTCAGGTAGCCTTCCACAAGCTTTCCACAATAAGTTGGGTGAATTTTGGGCCATTCCTCCTGACAGAGCTTGTGTAACTGAGTTCTTCAGTTCTGCCCACAAATTCTCAATAGGATTGAGGTCAGGGCTTTGTGATGGCCACTCCAATACCTTGACTTTGTTGTCCTTAAGCCATTTTGCCACAACTTTGGAAGTATGCTTGGGGTCATTGTCCATTTGGAAGACCCATTTGCGACCAAGCTTTAACTTCCTGCCTGATGTCTTGAGATGTTGCTTCAATATATCCACATAATTTTCCTACCTCATGATGCCATCTATATTGTGTGAAGTGCACCAGTCCCTACTGCAGCAAAGCACCCCCACAACATGATGCTGCCACCCCGTGCTTCACGGTTGGGATGGTGTTCTTCGGCTTGCAAGCCTCCCCCTTTTTCCTCCAAACATAACGATGGTCATTATGGCCAAACAGTTCTATTTTTGTTTCATCAGACCAGAGGACATTTCTCCAAAAAGTACGATCTTTCTCCCCATGTGCAGTTGCAAACCGTAGTCTGGCTTTTCATGGCGGTTTTGGAGCAGTGGCTTCTTCCTTGCTGAGCGGCCTTCAGGTTATGTCGATATAGGACTCGTTTTACTGTTGATATAGATACTTTTGTACCCGTTTCCTCCAGCATCTTCACAAGGTCCTTTGCTGTTGTTCTGGGATTGATTTGCACTTTTCTCACCAAAGTACGTTCATCTCTAGGAGACAGAAAGCATCTCCTTCATGAGCAGTATGACAGCTGCGTGATCCCATGGTGTTTATACTTGCGTAGATATCCTAACCGACTTGCCAAAACTATAGTTTGTTAACAAGACATTGGTGGAGTGGTTGAAAAACGAGTTTTGATGAATCCAACCTAAGTGTATGTAAACTTCCGACTTCAACTGTAGCTATTCTTTACTATCTACTGCGTCTTAGCTGCGCTGTCACTGCTCATCCATATATTTTATACTTATATATTCTCATCCCATTCCTTTACTGGATTGTTAGATATTAGGTTTTGTTGTAGAACTTGTTAGATATTAGGTTATGTTGTGGAAGTGTTAGATATTACCTGTTAGATACTGCTGCACTGTCGGATCTAGAAGCATTTCGCTACACTCGCAATGTCATCTGCTAACCACGTGTATGTGACCAATAAAATGTGATTTGACAATACACAAATTCCAAAAGGACGACATCACAGCATAGAGAAAGTAGCCATGGTGGTGTGGTGTCCATATGTGCCAGGTGGGAGGTGGAAGAGGAGGAAGGTGCTCTGTCTGAAGGGGATCCTCACTCCATCACACACAGCTTACCTGAATCAGATATGTCGTCCCAGTACGGTGCGTCAAACTCGTAGTCTGCTTTGAGGATCTGCTCAAAGAGCTTGGAGTCATTTTCATCATAGAATGGAGGATAGCCACACAACCTGCAGACAGACAGGAAGTGAGCTCATAAAAGTTAACACATGCATTCACTTCCTACTTCAGAGAATAGTTTACTTTTAAGATGATAATAGAATACCATGAGGATGAATGAGATTAATGCTTAAACAACTATTCAATTGATAACAATAAATTGACAAGGTTAATGTAATGTATCCTAAACCTTTTCTCTGTCTGCTCTCCTAACCTAAATCTGGACTAATTGAACTTCTTCAAGTGGCAAAACGATTTCCATAGAAAACATTAGCCGCCATTATGATCAAACCTCATTAAAATGCCTTTCTCCATCGAACTCTGTTCTGCCTGATGTGGTCGCAATGAGCTTTTTGTTTTTGTGCTTTCACATTTGGTTAAAAGACTTGAACGTCACTCCCCCGCAGGAGCCCGAAGCGATTATTCCACCTGATTACCTGATGCGATCGCTTCACACCTGAGGAGAGACCCAACCAGGCATGCCGAGCCGGATTGTGTGGAGGTGCTCAGGATCGGCTAACGAGGTCCGTGGCCTGTTCTAATGGTGCTAATGGCTAAATGACAAGATGGGAGTAGCTCACTGATCACTGGGAACTCTGAGGAAACATCAGGGGTCTACCATCCAGAACTGGATATTCTTGGATTGAATCTATTTACTTGAACCTCTAAACACATATTTTGTCTAATTTAATATTGCCTAGGCTATTCACAAGGATGTTAAGAGACTACTTATTGAATATACACAAACATTCACAGCTTAATCCACCAGCTGGACTGACTGACTGTGTGAACGCTGTTTCTCAGACCATTATTTCTCCTCCCTCACATGTGTAGAGGTGACAGGAGGGCGCACACACACACACACGCACACACACACACACACACACACCTCTAAGGACCCTAGTGACACCTAGTGATCCTTATATCCAAAGCTGTGTAAGCATGGAGAGTTACATAACAGCTACATCAATAAACGGACAGAGATGTATAAACAGGTGAAAATAGAAAACAGAGGATGTCTGAGCAATTGGGACGGGAGAAGGAACAAGGGAAGAGGGGAAGGATGAGAGAGAACCAGAGGGCAGAGCCTGCTTTGCACATCACAGAGCTCATCTTGCGACAAACCATTGAGAGCCAAGAACAACACAGAAAGAGAGAGAGGAGCAAAATTGAGGAACGTTTTCAGCGGATGAGGAAGATTTGCACTGATGCTCTAACGACTGAGGTAAGGCACACCTTTCTCTCGTTCTCACAGCCTTTATTGTTCTATTACCCCTATTCACCCTGTCCCTAACCCTGAACTCTAACCCCTAAACACACGTCTGGAACTCAGTCAGCGAGAGCTGAAACACACACAGCACTAAATCTGCTCTGACTCAGAGATTGTCCACACACAGACAGAGGGGTGAAAGACAAATGAAAAACAAAAGAGACATGTTGAAAAGTCTGTTTTTTCTCCTCAGAAGCACTCTGTCCATACATGGTGATTGAGCAGAGCAGAGTGTAGCAGACTAACATCTGTGTCTGATGAAAGGAAAGAGAGAGGTATGATGTTGTGTCATTCTCCATTAATGGCCATTACAAAACACACAAACATCCACGCACACACACAATAAGTCAAACTTGTGTGAACTTGTGAAATGCATCTGCACTCTAGAAGACATGAAAATCACGGAGTGACCAAGGATCCAAACCAAGGCCCTCAATATAAAGCTGTGAATTCTGCCCTCATGGCATTGACTGGGTATGGGAACACATAGCATGTCTGTAGGAGTTGTACAATAGACTGTAGATACTTACAGGATGTATGCAATGACTCCGATGGACCAGCAGTCCACTGCCTTACTGTAGGGCTTCTGAGCAAGAACTTCTGGAGCTGAGAGAGACACAGAGAGAGATATGTGACTTTGATTACATAACTGGAGACAGTCAGAGATGGAGAGAGACGGACACAGAGACATGTTCTCCCGCCTGGATTACCCTGCTGTCGAGCCCAGAGCTGGAGCTCATCCTATCAGAGGCCGTGACCCCCCCCCCCCCCGTGGGCGATTATCAAGACTGAGAGAAGCCTGTCCAGACTAATCAATGATAACAGCCCAGCCAAAATAAAACTGAGATCACCCAAACAACGGTCACCAGACAGAACAAAATCAAAGACCCAGGTAAATACAGATTACGGAACAGGAAACACACACAGTCACAAGCATAGACTCACACACACAGTCGGACACGCATAGATGCATGTGCACAGAGAGGCTCAAATGTAATACTTTTTTCACTTGTGCTGGGCTGAGCGTGTGTGGTGTGTATCTCCTTTAACAATATGGCCAGCGTGTGTGCGTGTGCGCGTGTACCCAGTATGTGTGTGTCCACTCTGACGGTGGGCCTGTCCAAACCACAGAGTCTGGTCTTAATTCAGCCATCCCAGGCGCTAACCCTGGGCTATTCATACCTCAGGAATGCAGGCTTCTCAATGCCATCATCCAGGACCTGCTATATTTAGCAGCATTTCTAATGCAGCAACCATCACATTACAGCCTCTTAGAATGGAAAAGGCCTACAGCAGCCCACAGCAGATGGGGAGGGAGGGATGGAGGGACAAAAACTGCAGTGGCCTCATCTCACAAGATTGTTGGATAGAAGGATGAGAACAAAGGAGGGTCTGAGCATTTAAAGCCAATGTCATGTGGATGGACAGTTCCAATGTCATTAACTAGTAAGGTGTTGTTTAGCTGGCCTACAGTACACCGGCTACAGTTCCCTATGGATAAGCTTAAACAAGTGTCTGCTAACTGACTTGCGTGTCGATGTAGGAGCGTGGATAGGACCCGGCAGATAAGACGTCAACATGATGAGTCTTCAGTGTCTGACTACCTGAGGTACCGTCCTACAAGTCAACATGATGAGTCTTCAGAGTGTCTGACTACCTGAGGTACCGTCCTACAAGTCAACATGATGAGTCTTCAGAGTGTCTGACTACCTGAGGTACCGTCCTACAAGTCAACATGATTAGTCTTCAGAGTGTCTGACTACCTGAGGTACCGTCCTACAAGTCAACATGATGAGTCTTCAGAGTGTCTGACTACCTGAGGTACCGTCCTACAAGTCAACATGATGATTCTTCAGAGTGTTTGACTACCTGAGGTACCGTCCTACAAGTCAACATGATGAGTCTTCAGAGTGTCTGACTACCTGAGGTACCATCCTACAAGTCAACATGATGAGTCTTCAGAGTGTCTGACTACCTGAGGTACCATCCTACAAGTCAACATGATGAGTCTTCAGAGTGTCTGACTACCTGAGGTACCGTCCTACAAGTCAACATGATGAGTCTTCAGTGTGTCTGACTACCTGAGGCACCGTCCTACACGTCAACATGATGAGTCTTCAGTGTCTGACTACCTGAGGCACCGTCCTACACGTCAACATGATGAGTCTTCAGTGTCTGACTACCTGAGGCACTGTCCTACACGTCAACATGATGAGTCTTCAGTGTGTCTGACTACCTGAGGTACCGTCCTACAAGTCAACATGATGAGTCTTCAGTGTGTCTGACTACCTGAGGTACCGTCCTACACGTCAACATGATGAGTCTTCAGTGTGTCTGACTACCAGAGGCACCGTCCTACACGTCAACATGATGATTCTTCAGTGTCTGACTACCTGAGGCACCGTCCTACACGTCAACATGATGAGTCTTCAGTGTCTGTCTACCTGAGGCACCGTCCTACACGTCAACATGATGAGTCTTCAGTGTCTGACTACCTGAGGCACCGTCCTACACGTCAACATGATGAGTCTTCAGTGTCTGACTACCTGAGGCACCGTCCTACACGTCAACATGATGAGTCTTCAGTGTCTGACTACCAGAGGTACCGTCCTACAAGTCAACATGATGAGTCTTCAGTGTCTGACTACCTGAGGTACCGTCCTACAAGTCAACATGATGAGTCTTCAGTGTCTGACTACCTGAGGCACCGTCCTACACGTCAACATGATGAGTCTTCAGAGTGTCTGACTACCTGAGGTACCGTCCTACAAGTCAACATGATGAGTCTTCAGTGTCTGACTACCTGAGGTACCGTCCTACAAGTCAACATGATGAGTCTTCAGTGTCTGACTACCAGAGGCACTGTCCTACAAGTCAACATGATGAGTCTTCAGTGTCTGACTACCTGAGGCACCGTCCTACACGTCAACATGATGAGTCTTCAGAGTGTCTGACTACCTGAGGTACCGTCCTACAAGTCAACATGATGAGTCTTCAGTGTCTGACTACCTGAGGTACCGTCCTACAAGTCAACATGATGAGTCTTCAGTGTCTGACTACCTGAGGTACCGTCCTACAAGTCAACATGATGAGTCTTCAGTGTCTGACTACCTGAGGTACCGTCCTACAAGTCAACATAATGAGTCTTCAGTGTCTGACTACCTGAGGTACCGTCCTACAAGTCAACATAATGAGTCTTCAGTGTCTGACTACCTGAGGTACCGTCCTACAAGTCAACATAATGAGTCTTCAGTGTCTGACTACCTGAGGTACCGTCCTACAAGTCAACATGATGAGTCTTCAGTGTCTGACTACCAGAGGCACCGTCCTACACGTCAACATGAAAGGTTCTGTCATGGAAATAATGTAAAACATATATGTCGCTCACACACACTCTGCCGTGTGTATACACTGTGTGTATGCTTTTTGTCTCGGCGGAGTGTGTGTGAGCGACATATATGTTTTACATTATTTCCATGACAGAACCTTTCATGTTGACGTGTAGGACAGTGGGATGCAGTATATAAATCCCCATGTCTGGCACAGGGATGGCAGTCGTCTGGCGCGTAGTGCATTGCAGTAGAGCCCCCTGCCATGTTGGCTGTCTGACTCAGTCGCTCTGTTAAAAAGGGGAACGCAGGCGACTGGGGGCAGGGTCTGTCAGCGTGTGATAAGACCTTCTTACTCCAGAGGCAGGATGTCTGTGTGTGTGAGCGGCACACAGATGCGCCCTCTCCCATTGCAGACACATAATTAAAGCAGTGTGATTTTTCCTACAGTATACTATATTATAAAGAGTGTCACTGTAAAGCACAGTGATGGCATCCCACTCAGTAAGAGTGAACACAACGTAGCATACTACTTTTGGAAAGGATGGTAGCTTAAAAACCTAAAAGGCGTTCATTTGCTTCCAGTATTAACATTTCAGTAGCTGACGACACAAGGTATATTAACATGTGGCATTAACTTCTAAGTCAGGATAT
The DNA here is from genome assembly GCF_045679555.1 of Salvelinus alpinus. Classification (NCBI taxonomy): domain Eukaryota; kingdom Metazoa; phylum Chordata; class Actinopteri; order Salmoniformes; family Salmonidae; genus Salvelinus; species Salvelinus alpinus. Next base: position 10,315,977 of record NC_092122.1, read on the forward strand.
TTAAGATTAAGGGGTGGGGGAGGCATCTCTTACCCACGTATCCCGGCGTGCCGCACGCGGTCGACATGACGTCCCCGCTGCCCTCCATCTTGGACAGACCAAAGTCACTGATCATGATCTTAGACTCGTCCTGGGGGTTAAAATACAGCAGGTTCTCTGGCTGGGGAGAGAGGACGGAGGGAGAGAGAGAGAGAGAGAGAGATGGAGCAATAGATTGTGATTAACACGCTCCCTCTATCACTCAAACTGAGCTCTCCCATCCTTTGATCTCTTTACTTACATACATACCCTGAACAGACTGTAGATATAAAATCGTAATAATTTGTTAGGTAGTCTATAACCGACCACACAATACAGTTATGTTGCTGTCTGCTTTATGAGGCCGTATGACCGTACTCCTCTCTCTCAGGGGATTCCGCTCTGTGGTATATTTCCCAGAAGCCACTGCGTGTTGTGACCCGCTGAGTGGCCTAAATCACAAACGCATGCTGCACCTCATCACTGCAATGAAGCATGGTCCATAAAACACAAGTGATCCGCACATGTCGAGATGCAGGGGAGAGTAGACAGGGTTTTTGTGTGTGTGTGTTTCAGTGTGTGTGTTTCAGTGTGATTGTGTGTGTGATTGTGTGTGTGTGTGTGTGTGTGTGTGTGTGTGTGTGTGTGTGTGTGTGTGTGTGTGTGTGTGTGTGTGTGTGTGTGTGTGTGTGAGTGAGAGGAGGGAGGGGAGTGCAAGCTTGTGTGTCACCATCACCTTCAGGTCTCTGTGGACGATGCCCAACTTGTGGAGGTAGTCGACAGCGTCTAGCACCTGTCTGATGAGCGTACTGGCATCTTTCTCTGTGTAGAACCCCTTCTCCACGATACGGTCAAACAACTCACCTCCCGACACTCTGTAGACACAGACAGAGAGGGGGTCAGTAAACGAGGTAAGTAAAACAGATGTGCACACACGCAGACACACATCTGGAGGGAACCTGTTATGAGACAGATCCACTGAGACTTAATTTATGAGCTACACAAATCTGCTTCCATTCAACTGTGTGTGTGTGTGTGTGTGTGTGTGTGTGTGTGTGTGTTTACCCCACAGTGTGGAGTGCTTTGACCCATTCCAACCCTCTGTGCCACTAAACTTAAACCTTCATGATCCATACTATCACAACCAATCAAAGTGCACCATACAGTCTAAAACTAACTGTATAGGGAAAACTGTAGCAGAGAGACAGGACAGGAGATGGGAGGGATACAAAATCTAAAAGAAACTGAGAAAAAGGTGCCTCATTTTTCTCGACCATAGATTCACACCGTGGAGGATAGTTAAGCTTCAGAGCGCGTGTGGGTGTGTGTGTGTGTGTGTGTCAGACAGTGCCCTTGCTGTTTTACAGGTTTGTTTTAAGACTCTTAGCCAGATTATGGGTTTTTTAAAGTGCCAGAACAGCCACAGGCCAGAGGCTGAATATCCCAGAACTTTCCTCAGTCCTCTACAGCCAGCTGGCACAGGGCAGTGTAGATGGCTGCTAAGCACTGATCTAAGGACAGATTTGTAGTCTGTCCGGCCGTCCCTTATGGTTATGGAAAGGGTAAACTGATCCTGGGTCTGCCACTAGCAGAACAGCTCAGTGCACTGGTCATTAGCTTAGTGGCACTCCCCTGTATGTGAGCAGGGTGTCGTCACTGCGTAGCACTGCAGAGAACCTATGTAACACTGTAGGTCTGTCGGGGTAAAGCATCTTTCTGTCACATTCCACCACAAGGGGGAGTAGCCAACCACTCATCTCTAATAGTGCCACAGTCCGTAAAGACTAGTTCTGAGGGAGGAAGGGAGGAGATAGGGGTACATTTTTTAAATTTTAAGTCAAATTACTCTATATTAAGTTTAACATGCTTTAGAACGAAGAGATACATTAAAATGCCTAGTATGTACGGTAAGAACATTAAAGAGGTAGAATCTGTCTCTTATGACTGGTCTCTCTTGGTATTGACAAGCACAATATGGAAACAACGGAGGAAGGACATTTTGCATTTCCATAGGTACACAGCTCCCTCTCCTGGTTCCTGTATTGACCCCATCGACTGTTTCTGTTGTCTCGCGCTCTAATGTTTGACATGTCCCCTGAAGGCATCTGGCTGCAGTCCTTCTATAAACACTATATTGATAAACAGACAGCTGACCTTCAATAGAATGTCATGTCATGTCACGCCAAGGGCTACCAGGAATCAGCGGTGACAACAAGTACTGTTTTGATCCGTTGATGTTAGTACTTTCATATTGACCCAATAAAGTCCCTCCCTCCCTCTCTGTGGAGGGAGTGTTTGGGAGGCAGATGTACTGTGCCTTGTTCCTTGTTCCTCAGTACTGAGTTGACAGATTGTGCAGCAGGAGCCTGAGGGGCTGCTCCTCTCCTCTGATCCCCATGGGGGAGCTGTAACCATGATCATTACTGGTATTCATATTAACACACACACTGAACCTAAAACAGCCTCAACTAGATCTCTTATTGTCTTCTAGTTACTCTCTGAACCTAAATACTGATCTTGGATCAGCTTAAATCAATCTCAATTCTAACCTTAACCGCCATAAGATAAACATAACTATCAATATAAAATAATAACCTATATACTACACAAGACCAACCAGGTTCACTGCACCTCTCGTTGCTGCACTGAGGGAGATTGATGGAGAATGAGCATAGGGTCAAATATATTTATTTCTCTCTAAAACTGCAGAGATTTGCATTGGATGAATATTGAATACACAAACAAAACAGCACATGCACATGCACACACACGGGTGCACACATTGGCGGAGTGAGTGTGAATCTGGGGGCATCGTCACAGTGACAGATCAAATAAGAGCATGAAGAAAGTTACATTCTAATGAAGTCTCTGAAAAAAGGAGATAAGAAATTAATTGCTAATCCGCTCCGCTCTCTCTTGCCCTTTCTCTCCTTCCTCCCTCTCTCTATCCCCATGCTCCATCTCTCCCTTTCTCTTCTCTCTCTCCCCATGCTCCATCTCCCTTTCTCTTCTCTCGCTCTCTCTCTCTTCTCTGCCAACAGTGACTTGTTCAATTTTCCAGCCGAGACGAGCGTGGCAGGGAATGACAAGCAAAAGGCTAAGCTGACAACACACATACACATTGGCTGGACATAACGGTGTGGTAGTGACGGAGGAGATGGGCCACCATCCTGCAGGGTTGCGTAACCATTTGCGTAGGGAGACCATGGCAATCAGACAGGAGCCAAATCTACTTCCCTTTCAATACACACACACGCACACCATACTGTAGGCACACACACACTAATTGTGCACACATACTCACACACACTCTATTGTCTTTCAATTTGGTCTCACTCGCTTCTGTATCATTCTTTCTTGCCATCTCGGTCCCGTTCTCCATCCCTTTCTCTTCCTTCACCCCCCCTGTCAGAACAGTATCAAGTCGTCCCTTTATCTGAGTGTATTCTGAGCTTAACAGTGGCCCTGTGTGCTCCTGTGTAGTTGTCTGGCTCAGCAGTGCAGTGCAGTGCAGGAATAGGCAGGTAGATTCAGCCGTGGGATGATTTTTGTCAGAGAGGATGGTCGGGGGGCCGGAACATAATTATAATAATTGATGCACTGCAAATTAACCACAACTAAGCCCCAAAAAATAGATTATTACAATAAAATAACAATAATTTCATACCTTGATTACATTGACACACGATCACATCTCTTTAATTCGTGGGAATACACATTTTTAGCTGAACTCCTGGTGATGTTACAGTATTTGTTTGACCAAAAACTAAAATCCCGCGGGCCGCTTGTTGCCGACCCTGCTGTAGTGGTTCCTACAGTAAGGTAGTGGTGTGAAGGTGTTACTGACCCTGCTGTAGTGGTTCTTACAGTAAGGTAGTGGTGTGAAGGTGTTACTGACCCCGCTGTAGTGGTTCCTACAGTAAGGTAGTGGTGTGAAGGTTTTGCTGACCCTGCTGTAGTGGTTCTTACAGTAAGGTAGTGGTGTGAAGGTGTTACTGACCCCGCTGTAGTGGTTCCTACAGTAAGGTAGTGGTGTGAAGGTTTTGCTGACCCTGCTGTAGTGGTTCCTACAGTAAGGTAGTGGTGTGAAGGTGTTGCTGACCCTGCTGTAGTGGTTCCTGCAGTAAGGTAGTGGTGTGAAGGTGTTTTAACAGTAACACTCACAAGCCTGTGGCTGAGCCTGCTGCTTCCGTAGAACAGATCTGACTGTACAACTGTTTGTTTAACTCACATGGTTTGTGTTGTTGGGGAGAAAAGAGAAAAAACATAGCCGTGTTTGTATTTTCTGTAACACACTACGCACTTTTACAACCCCTTTCATCATTAATTAGCCACGGACTGAGTCGAAAAGGTTCAAGCTTTGCTCTACTCTAGATTTGTTTTTCGCTCTCTGTCTTCTGCCTGCTTGCTTTCTCTTTGTCTCCCCCTTCAAATCCCCTCCTCTTGTTCTTGGCTTCACTTTCTCAGTTTTGGCTTTCACTCATATACCAAATTCATCCTAAAGCAATCTCCTTGATACATTGACCCACTGAGTATATTCTGAATTCAATCTCATTCTCTCTTTCTCTCTTCCCCCCCCCCCCTCTCTCATCACACTTCCATCTGCCTCTCATACCTTTCTTTCTCTCCCTCATTTATTTGAACAGGATTGGATGTATCAGCCATGTGGTGATGACATGGTTGTAGATCACTGTAGACAGCAGCTCTTCATCCAACCAGAGATGGAAGCGTCACACCAGACCCAACTAACTAATCACAGCTAGATCGGACGACATGACAACCTCCGAGCACAGATGCCGTTAAACCAAACCCGACGTATCAAACTCAGAGCCAAGTTAAATCAGATATGTCAAACTCAGAGAGAGTACATGTATATCAGACCTGACGTGTCAAACTCAGAGAAAAGTTTAATCAGACCACACCTGTCAACATCTGAGGATGATTCATATCCAGGCAAGATCACAGGGGGCTGGTAAAGACGGCAGACCTGGTCCAACGTTCCTACTCGGAGGTGACGCTTGATACACGGATGATAGGTACCGACTCAGAGCTCAGATGAGTACTGCGATCCCTACCTGCTGAGGTGTTATTCCTGGTTCTACCAAGTTAAGCCCTGTCATAAGTGGAGTGAGGTGACCTTTCACCTCTGTATCCGTGGTAACAGAGCCTGATATGAGAAGGTGCCTTGCTGCAGAAGAGACAGGGGAGAATCATTTCACACCTGCTGCAGGTGAAGGGAGAGGTAAGGGGTATAGGTGAGAGGAGGGGTGAGAGGTGGGGAGGAGAGATGAGGTGTGAGGGGGGAGGAGAACAGGGGTGAGATTGAAGAAAGGAGAAGAGAGAGACATGAGGGGAGGATGAGAGGCAGAAGACTGAAGTGAAAGACGGTTCTGATGGGTGGGTGTTTTCCTCCTCTGTTCTCAATTCAACAGCCTGTTAGCACTGAAACTAATAACATTAAGTGTGCCGTGACTCAGCAATAAACAAAATGAAATGATCAAAGTTAAGAACTGCTCTACTTTCCTGCACACACACTTACATAACTCACAACACATTTTAATCCATAACTCACACGCCCTCCTCCGCAGACTGATATAACTCCAGCTGATTAATGTGGCCAGGAGTGCATAGTGGCACGTTAGCCTTGCTGTAACGTTAGAGTAACGTTATGTAAACGTTAGCTGAGCGCTACGAGCCAGGTCCCATTCCCTCTCCTGTCGACCGTCTTAATGGAAGTCTAATTGGAGTAATGAGGGCTTATAAAGTGTGTGTATGTGTGAGTGTGTAAGCTAAAACCGTCACCCCCTGCCCCATTCCTCAGTGCTGAGTCAGTCTGAGGGTACGGCAGGTCAGGGACAGACAGACAGACAGACAGACAGACAGACAGACAGACAGACAGACAGACAGACAGACAGACAGACAGACACAGAGAGAGAGAGAGAGAGAGAGAGAGAGAGAGAGAGAGAGAGAGAGAGAGAGAGAGAGAGAGAGAGAGAGAAAACTTACAGCTAGCGGCATGATCAGGTAGAGGTGGTTGAATGGAGAAGAGAGAGAGACAGAGAGAGAACTTACAGCTGCATGATCAGGTAGAGGTGGTTGGAACTCTCATAGATGTCTTCCAAAGCTACTATGTTCTCATGCTTGATTCTGGAGGGACAGAAAACACGGACAATGTTAGTATATTAGTCATGTACAACTATAACCCTTTAAACAGATTATCAGATCCCAGACTATCTACACCCCCTTTACCTCAGCTCTAGAGTAATCTCAAACACTTACTAAACATAAGCTCTTTCTCCCTCCGTCTCTCCCTCCCTCCAACACCATATTCAGGCCTGGTCATGGTATGGTAATTGCCATGGTAACTGCTCCATGGTGAAAGTGTATAATGTGTACACACGGGACATGCTTGTGCTGCTGTGGTGGTGGTCTGTGTGCTTGTGTGTCTGTCTGTATGCATGTGTGCCACATGACCCATTTGCCGATGATGTTATTGCAAAGGGGAATAATACTGTACACACCTGGCGCGCACACACACAGGAAGCGTGAGCAGGTGGGGAGTTCAGTACGTACATTAGGAGTGTGTGAGATCTCTGAGCTCGTAGCGAGCGGTGGAGCGTAGAGATATGAGTCATAGACAGTCTGAGGAAAGATGGCTGAGATGAGAACACCAGGGAGAATAATGTGTGTTTAAACTCTCTCTGGGATCATGGAAGGGTAAAGCAGATGGGAACCTAAGAGTAGAGATAGAGGATTCCTGATCTCCTCTCATTACATGACAAATCCTTCCACAGTTAATGCCTTATTATTTGACAACTGATTCTCTGTGTCTTAGAGAAGGCCGTGTGTGTGTGTACGTGCGTGTGTGTGTGAATCCCTGTTCAGCGGCAGGATCCAAATAAACTAGTAGGCGACAGAGTGGGCAGAGACTGTGGCACGACACTATACCCCAACTTCACATAAAGGGAGAGAGCCTGATTATATCTTTATGAATGTGTGTGTACCAGTTCTCTATTTTTGACGCATGTGTGTTTCTGAATGTGTGTACACACATGACCACTTGAAGTGTATACATATATACTACAAAAGTATGTGGACACTTGCTCGTCAAACATTTCCTTCCAAAATCATGGGCATTAATATGGAGTTGGTCCCCCTTTCACTGCTATAACAGCCTCCACTCTTCTGGGAAGACTTTCCACTAAATGTTGGAACATTGCTGCGGGGACTTGCTTCCATTCAGCCACAAGAGCATTAATGAGGTCGGGCACTGATGTTGGGCGATTAGGCCTGGCTCACAGTCGGCGTTCCAATTCATCCCAAAGGTGTTTGATGGGGTTGAGGTCAAGGCTCTGTGCAGGCCAGTCAAGTTCCTTCACACCGATCTCAACAAATCATTTCTGTATGGACCTCGCTTTGTGCACCGGGGCATTGTCATGCTGAAACAGGAAAGGTCCTTCTCCAAACTGTTGCCACAAAGTTGGAAGCACAGAATTGTCTAGAATGTCATTGTATGCTGTAGCATTAAGATTTCCCTTCACTGGAACTAAGAGGCCTAGCCGAACCATGAAAAAACAGCCCCAGGCCATTATTCCTCCTCCACCACATTTTACAGTTGGCACTATGCATTGGGGCAGGTAGCGTTCTCCTGGCATCCACCATTCCCAGATTACTCCGTCGGACTGACAGATGGTGAAGCGTGATTCATCACTCCAGAGAACACGTTTCCACTGCTCCAATGGTGGCTAGCTTTACACCACTCCAGCCAGATCTTATGCTTGTGTGAGGCTGCTCGGCCATGGAAACCCATTTCATGAAGCTCCCGACAAACAGTTATTGTGCTGATCTTGCTTCCAGAGGCAGTTTGGAACTCGGTAGTGAGTGTTGCAACCGAGGACAGACAATTTCTACACGCTACGCGCTTCAGCACTCGCCGGCCCCGTTCTGTGAGCTTGTGTGGCCTACCACTTCGCTGCTGAGACGTTTCTGCTTCTAGAAGTTTCCACTTCACAATAACAGCATTTACAGTTGACCGAGGCAGCTCTAGCAGGGCAGACATTTGACAAACTGACTTGTTGGAAAAGTGTCATCCTATGACGGTGCCACGTTGAAAGTCACTGAGCTCTTCAGTAAGGCCATTCTACTGCCAATGTTTGTCTATGGAGATTGCATGGCTGTGTGCTTGATTTTACATTCTGTCAGCAACGCGTGTGGCTGAAACACCCAAATCCACTCATTTGAAGGGATATCCACATACTTTTGTATAAATAGTGCACATGTGAATGACAATGTTTGGGTATAAAGCATTGACCCTGAGGAGGTGTGTCTTGTGACCTCTGCAGGCCATATTAGCCTGTCAATCAGCTGGTTGCCAGGAGATGCTGAGAGTGGCAGAAAGCCGAAGGTCAAACATGGAAGGCGTCAGAGGCTAGGCCACACCCCCCCTCCACTGACTGGATCACCGTGACAACACCTATCCCGCATGAATATTGTCAGGGTCAGTGGTGTCCTGCCTGTCCCTAGGGAACACGCATGGTATTCTGCAATAATAACACCAACACATACTGTAGCCGCCTACTTCTGGACAGTGAGTGACTGAGTGAGTGAGTCAGACCTTGTGGAACTACTGAGCATTGGGCCAGATCCAAGGTGATATCTGACCACACACACACACAAGTCCAAGTCCAAGTCCAAGCAGTGGAGAGGGATTACTGTATTATCCAGTGACGTGGAGATGCATATCTTTGGTTTTATCCCCTGGTGTGTGTGTGTCTGTGTTCATACAGGTCTATACTCAGCTACCTGACAATATGTATGAATAATATGTGTAAAATACATCATGTGTTCCTCACTGGAAGAACGGATTAGAAGGTACATTCAGTACAGTATCAGTGCTCTGGACACAAGGTAGCTAAGCAAAGAAATAGAAGACAGAGAGGATGTTTTTTATAGTCGCTACCTACCTTAATCTCCTGTTCTGTCAGTGTGACTGTGGACCATGACCTAAAGATAACAGTGAATGGGGAGTAGTGGGAGGGATGCAAGCGTGATGCGCGGTGGTGAAGGGTGCCGGTGTTTCCGTTCGGTCGCCAGGGTAACAGGTGTTAGGGAGGAGAAGGTAGGTGGGAGACTTACTTGCGGAGCACGTTGATCTCGTTCTCGATGCTGCTCTCTTTCCCCTTCAGGGCCTTCTTGGGGATACACTTCACAGCAAACATCTTCCCTGTAGACCTCTCCTGGGCCAACACCACCTCAGAGAATGCCCCGCTAAGAGAGAGAGAGAAAGAAAATATTTGATTAATCAATTAGCAATTGTGTAAGACAGTTCAACACAAGTACAGATACTAAACACAGACATGAAACAGCAAACAAGTTAACAAGGTTTCCATGAGAGAGCGAGAGAGAGGTTGCGGCGGGGAGCTAGAGAGAGGGATTTATGAAGCGTAGTTCATTAATGCAGTCTCAGCTACATGAATCTCATTGTTCTCTGTCCAGCTCATCTGAAACCCTCCAAACCACTCACTCACTATATCACCATCTCCAACACATCTCCAACACACTTCACAGCCACTCAGCTATCACTCTATTGCTCTCTCCATCGCCGTCTACTCTCTCTCTCATTTCTCTTTATTTATCACTCTCTCGTTGTCCTTCACTCATTGTTTCATGTTCAATCGCTCTATAATATGCTTGATCTCCTCCTTATCCTTTGTCCCAGTTCTCTTGGTCTCTCTCGCTCTCCCTTTCTCCACAGTTCATGTTTATTCTCACTATGTTCTCTCCTCCATATATCGGCTCCCTTCTTCCCACTTCCTCTCCTTCTCTCCCTGCCCCTCCCTCACCTTGTTTTCCTGCTGCGTTCTTCTTGTTAGCTCGGTAGGAAATCAAATTTCATATCTGGTTTGCTTTCATTCATCAGCTGACTAATGGTCCATGCTGCTATGTCAATCAGCAATGAAGGAACGAGGGGAGAGACAGGGTACACATCCTCCCTCTTCCTCTCCACTATTATTCTATTCTTCCGTTCCACGCCTCTCCTCTTCCCGCTCTCGTCGTTCCTGCCTTTGGGACATGGTGCTGGTTATGAATTAATTCATACTTCCTTTCCTCCCTCCTTTCTGTCCTTCTATTTCACTCTGCTGATGGCCTTTACATAAGGCACAACAAGCATGACAACATCATTTTGGAAAGTGTACAATTTTAGTAATACATTATTAATATAACCTTGGTAATATTCAACCTATCTTAGTGTGTGTGTGTGTGTGTGTGTGTGTGTTTAGTGCTAGAGTCCAGATAGCCCTAGAGCCATTTAGAAGCCCCCATTTGTTGATGACCGCCGACTCCAAGACATCACCATCTGACACTACAGATGAAAAGCTCTAAAAACACTGACGCAGAGATAAAACAGCAATGCAGGCCTGTCGCTTTGTTACACACCACACACACACTCCCTTTCATTTGTGATTCGCAATTACAAACTGGATAGTTCTGGTTCCGCTTGATGGTTGGCCGATTATTCACAAAATCATGGTCTCAGAGTGTTCGCTCGGTATCGCACACGTTTCAATTACTATTGCCAGAGACATAACAGCCAGGCATTAATCGGGAAAGCACACATGATTCTCATACATCTCCCTCCTCAGTCCTTCTTTTCTCCTAGCCTCCATCGCTATCCTCTCTTCCTCCATTTCTCTCTCTGTTGGAATCCTTCTTCTCCCCTATATTTCTTCTCACATTTATCACCAAAAGAGTATTCCCTTCTCCACACCTCACCTCCTCTTCTCTCACTCCCTCTGCCCTTTCGCTGAGTTGCTCACACATCTGTCACACTGGCAGCTGATCTTATTGGGTGTTCAGGTCTCTTCATGTGAAGAAGGTTTATTCTCAATGGAAACTAGTAACAGACCCATTGAAGCTAATCAAAGCACACACAGCCTTATAGAATACTATAAACACATTAAAACAAGTGATCTGTGATTAAGCTGGGTGCTGGTCATGTCACTTTTACTCAGTGCATGAACGAATGAAGCGAGAGCACACACCTGCTACACACCTTACAGAGGGGTCTGAACTGACCTCCAAACTGTACTAAGATCTCCTGCTCCCTAATCCACCATAATCCCTCTCCTACCAGCATGACCTGGGAGCACACACATACACCCCTTCTTACCCAGGGCGAGGTCACCCAGCCTCCACCCATCTCCCTGGGCTGCAAGAGCCAGCTGGTGTCACACACACACACACACACACACACACACACACACACACACACACACACACACACACACACACACACACACACACACACACACACACACACACACACACACACACACACACACACACACACACACACACACACACACACACACACACACACACACACACACACACACACACACACACACACACACACACACACACACACACACACACACACACACAGTCCCATTAGGAAGGCTAGGACTGGGTCACCATCTCTATATACTATGAATGTGTATTTAGTCACTGTCCAGGGAGAAGGAAAGAGACCGACCACATACCGTCAAACCAAAATGCCACAAAAGACAGGGAAGGAGAGAGAAGAGGAAACAGGAGATAGAGACATATACAGTAGAAATGGGAGAGAAGAGAGGGAGGCACGCGTGGGTGAATCCTGTAATTGATAGAGAGAGAATCCTGTGTGTGGGTTTGAGACAGAGAAGAGCTGTATGTGTGAATGAGACCAATAAGAGAAAAGCTGAACGGCGGTGCTGCAGTACAAGACAACCTTTAAAGCATTCACAAAGAGCAGAGATAGAGCCACCACAGGGTACATACAGTACAGTATCAACCCCGTCGATTGGCTGGAAATCTCTTTTTATAAATTTTTTTGGACAGGGAGCAGAGGGATAGTGTAATACAGCATCTCCCAGCTGTGTTCACACACAAAGGGGCTTTGAGTGTGTGTGTGTGTGTGTGTGTGTGTGTGTGTGTGGCTTTTGGGAGTTGACTAGGTGTTATGCAGTTCAAGTTTGGCCCTGCTGCTATTGCAGTTGATGGCGACATTGGGCGATTTCATTTCCTCAGGTGTATAAACCTGGGTAATTGTCTCAGCGAGGCTCCAGTGGGTCTGTGATTGCATTGAATGGAAACTACATGGGCAGCCTGCAGCCAGTGTAGAGTGTGAGTGTCACTCTTAGACAGATATCCATTGTGGCAGGTCCTCTTGCTTAACGGGGGCCCAATTGAATAATGCTGGCGCTAAGTGATCTCTCCTACAGAGACAAAGATAGGCTCTCACATGGGAGAAGCATGCACAGGCAGACATGCACACAGATGCATGTGTGAGTGTGTGTAAATATTTTCCCAAGGGAAGAGTTGTCAAAATCAGACACACATCCTGGGTTTCTCCTCTAAAGAGAGAGTGTCTTTGTCTCAGAGAGAGAGAACTATAATAGACTCACAACGTGACAGTGACACAATAACACTGATACAGACATGCAGGATTAGTGGCGTCCCCATTAAATACAGTGGCATTAGGGGGGCTGATTGAGTGGCTGCTTTAACCCTCCTGTGACTACACTACCTAGAAGCCTCTATTGTCATTCCATTCCATGCCTGTGCTCAGCTGCAAGCTGTAATGCTTGGTTTCCTCTGAGCAAGTGTCAGAAGCATTTTGCATTTGATTGCATTTGCATTGATTTTGTATCTTTATTTTTGTACCTTTATTTATAGATACAGATATAACAAAAACAGTACAACCCCAACCCCTCATCCATCCATCCATCAAGGCATCTATAAAAGTAAGTTAAATGTTTCTGTTAAAAACAGAAACAAACAGTAAGAAACAAAAAATAATTGGGAAAAAAAGTGATATAAAAATTCTTAACAGCACAAATGGCCACTAGAACAGACATGACTGCTTACCAAAACTACGCAAGTTACACTAAGTAAAAGACAGGCTCTCCATGTATTGTATTAATGGGGACCAGGTTAAGTCTAACTTTTGTTGGGACCCATGCACAGTGTACCTGACCTTCTCCAGAGGCAGAGATGACATCACCTCCTTAACCCACTGCATAACGGAGGGCGGCTATGCAGACTTCCAGTGAAAGAGGACAAGGCGGCGAGCTAGCAGCTTTCGCATTTGCCTGATGCGTGGTAGCATTCTGGTCTAGGGGAAGTACACCAAAAATGTCAGTGACCGGTTGGGCCTAACAGTTCTATTACACACATAAGAATGCCTCAAAAATGGGTTCCCAGAGTCCACTCAAAGATTGGCATGACCAAAACATATGTCCCACAGTTGCTGGACTCTGGTGGCATCTCAAACACTTGGGGTCAACATTTGGGTATATTTTTGCCAATCTGTCATTTGAGTAATGGAGACGGTGCAAAACCTTTAACTGAATAAGCCCATGCCTTATGCAAAATGATGATGTGTGGATACGTTCAATACATCGTCGGGGAGATTGCCACCTATGTCTTGCTCCCATGCAGATTTTGTATTTGCAAAGGAAGGCAGATTCATGTCCTGTATTATGTCGTATAATGTGGAGATTGGGCCCTTCAGATAAGGGTTAAGATCTTGTTTGCAGGTATCTAAAAAAGTGGGTATTGGGAATATTATGGTCAACCCTCAGAGTATCGAATGGGACGAATGTGTTGTCAACAAATAGGTCACAAAAAAAACAAACACCAGACCGTTCCTATGCCAGAACTGGAATGCCGTGTCAATCTGTGACGCTGGGAAGAGATGATTAGATGTTCATGGAGAGAAGCCGCTCACTTGTTTAAGGCTAAAGTGACTTCAGAATTGGACCCACATTTTAAGGGAGTTCTTAACAATGTGGTTCAAAACATGGGTACCAAAGTTCATGGGCATTGGGGAGCACAGGAGCGAGACTGGAGAAGTTGGAAGGCTTGACTGTAACTCCATGATGGCCCAAGTTAGACCATCCTTGTTTTCAAATGTAGAAACCCAATAAACACATTTAGATATATTTGCTGACCAGTAGTAGTGTAAAAATGTGGGAGGTCCAGCCCGCCTGCAGGCTTAGGTCTCTCTAGATATACCTTTCTCATTTGTGGACTTGACTTATTTCAAATGAAGTTGGAAATGCAGCTGTCCAGTTGTTTGAACATCAATATCGGCAGAAAAATGGGAATAATTTGGAATAAGTAGAAAAACCTAGGTAGTACAGTCATCTTAACAGAATTAATGTGAACTGTTAATGAAATGGAAAGAGACGACCACCTTATGAAATCCTGCTTAGTGCGCTCCAGGAGTGTTTTGAAGTTATGTTTAAACAGAGCCTTAAATGAGTGTGACCTTTATCCACAAATAAGTAAAGACCTAATTCATTTTATTTATTTGACCTTTATTTAACTAAATTCTTATTTTCAATGACGGCCTAGGAACAGTGAACTGCCTGTTCAGGGGCAGAACGACAGATTTTTACCTTGTCAGCTCGGAGATTCAAACTTGCAACCTTTAGGTTACTAGTCCAACGCTCTAACCACTAGGCTACCCTGCCGCCCCAAATGCTCCACCTTAAATGGGAAATTGGCATACCCAATTCCTTCTAACTGATTAATGGGGAGCACACTTTTTGTTAGGTTTAACTTATAACCAGAGAATGTCCCAAAACCTTGTAGCATGTCCAAGAGATAGGGTATAGACTCCACAGGGTTAGAGATGTGTAAAAGATTGTCTGCATATAAGGACACCTTGAGAGTTATGTTGCCCCTTAGTATTCCCTTAATCCTCTCCTCTGCCCACAGGGCGATAGCAAGAGGCTCAATAGCCATATCCAATAGGAAAGGGGATAAACAGCAACCCTGCCTGGCCCCCCTGTGGAGAAGGATGTAGCTGGAGGTAACATTGTTGGTGCGAACAGAAGCCACTGGGGACGAAATCTTAATCCAGGAAAGGAATGACGGGCCAAACCCAAATCTCTCTAGTACTATAAATAGATATTCCAACTCAACCCGATCGAAAGCCTTTTCAGCATCAAGCGCGATGACAACCTCTGGCTGTTGAGTTGAGTGGGCAGTATAAGGAACATTAAAATAGCTGGCGCATATTATAGAAAGATTACCTACCGAGAGAAATCCAGTTTGGTCAGAGTTAATTATATTAGGCATCACTGTTTCTAAACGGCATGAAATGACCTTAGTGAGAATTTTATAAAATCGCAGCAAAAAAAGGCTTACAGGGTGGTATGAACCACAATCTAGGGAATTCTAGTCTTTTTTAAGCAAAACCGAAATAGTCGCCTGGGTAAGTGTCTGGGGCAGTTTCTGACTAGAAATTATTTCATTGTACATTGAGCTGAGGATAGAGGATAATTTAAAGAAAGCTTTATAAAATTCAATAGGGAGGCCATCAGGCCCAGGGGCTTTACCGCTCTGCATGGACTGGATTGCCAGAGTAGCTTCATCATCACTTATTGAGGCATCCATGTTGGTTTGTTCATCTGAATTGAGACATGGGATGTCCAGATGGTCTAGAAATGCAGGCATACGAGGTATGTCAGGAAGAGCCTCTGACGAGTAAAGAGCAGAACAGAATTGCTTAAATTGATTGTTGATTTCCTTGGGATTGGTAGAAGTTAAATCAGCTGCAACACAGATTTCAGGTATGGCGCTACTAGCAGCGGATTGTCAAAGACGGTGAGAAATTGCCAGCTTTCTCTTAGTGTTCATAGTGGAAAGATTGCTACACCAATCAGAATTTGACAGTTTCTCTTTGTAGAGTTCAGGAGTCGGAGAAGAGGTATATCTGTTGTCCACATCTAGAATGAGTTGAGATAGCTCCAATAAGTGTTTGGTGCGCTGTTTGTTGTCAAACACTGTGTATGAAATAATTTGGCCCCTTAGATAAGCTTTTAACGACTCCCACACAGTGAGACACATCAGGGGTGCAGTTGATCTGTAAAAAGACAACAATGTGAGTCGCTATGTATTTTTTAAACTCACTACAGGTTAGTAGTAGTGGCACAGTACTGTCCGGAAAGCGGATATCTAGCTGGACAGTGCTATGGTCAGAGATTACGATGCTATGATATTGGCTATTAGTTACAAAAGGAAGAATTCTATTGTCCAGTAGGAAAAAATTAATCCTAGCGTATGAGCAGTGAACTGGAGAAAAAAAGGAGTACTGTTTAGCAGTGGGATTGCGCCTCCTCCATGGATCAGACAATTTATAGGATTCTGGGCTTCGGTCTGGATCTGTCTAGACTTGGATGTAATACACAATTGAAATCTCCGCCCAATATCAAATGATGAGAGTTAAGGTTGGGAAATGTTGCGATGAGGTCAGATAAAAATTGAGCGTCATCCCAATTAGGACCATAGAGGTTAGTCAGAATAACCTGTGTGCTAAACAATTTCCCCATCCCTATATCTGCCATTAGTATCTGAAATTACTTTGGAGGAGACAAACGGGGTGCCTTTTCTGATAAGGATGGCTGCCCCTCTGGCCTTAGCACCAAAGTTGGAGTGAAGTATTTGGTCTACTCATCCTCTCTTTAGTTTATCAAGGTCGCTGGACCGGATATGGGTCTCTTAGAGAAAAACAATGTCCGGACTTAAGGATTTAAGATGAGCATACACTCAGCTACACTTGACCACCTGGTTAATTCCTTTCACGTTCCAGCTGATAAAGCATGTGGAGCCTAGAGTATGTGAATTAGGCATAGTCATAGTAATCAGAAATGAATGTTAGTACAATCACATGGCCAGTGTGCTGAAAGGTTAGAGTAATAAAACATAAATAAAAGAAAAAACTGCTAAAAACTACAAAATACCCAGAAGAAAACCTTGGACCCCTATGCTGGCCTTCCCCCTGTTGGAAGGCTGCATCTACCTCTCCTAGACTAGAGCAAAATGATACCTTCCATGTTCAACTGAACCTCGGTAGAGCTCTATCCAGGGCGAACATAATCAAGTTTACACCTACGGAAGAGATTCTGGCCATCGTGGGTGATGGGAGCCGCTCGCGCTGCCTTACGGAAGACATCCTCCTTCTTCTGAAGGTAGTGGAATTTAACTACTATGGGTCTGGGCGGCTCACCATTCATCGGTGCGAACTGTATGCTTCTGTGCGCATGGTCAATATTGTGGGTGTCTCGAGTACCTCTCTCATGCCAAAAATGTGACCGTTCCCCTGGCGCTGTCTGTTCTCGAGATCCTCAACCTTGGAAGTAAGTTTGACGACATCTGATGATAGCCGGGTGACTTGCTCTTCCAGTGTCACCACTTTGTTGGAGTAAATATTTGCGCCATCTTCCAGGCTATTCAGACAGGTGCCATGTCTCGCCAAGTCTTCATTAACGGAGTCGATCTTTATGTTGACCTCGGTGGCAAGAGTAGCTATTTGTGAGGATAGGTCAGTGGATAATGACTCCACCTTAGCCAGCACAGTCTGTTCAGATGTAATGATAGCCACCATTAGCATGGCTCAGTCGGGGGGGAATCAGTCCATGTCTGGTGAGCGCGAGGCTTCAACAGAGGCCTGCTCCTTTGTGGCCCGCGACCAGTATCGACATTTTACAATTGAAAGGCCAAAAATTTCAGGAAAAAAAAAGCAAGATTAGTAAATTGGGTTCGATACCAAATTAAATACAGCTAAATTAACACGGTGGGGAGGTGTTGGTTAGGTATTAATAGTAAATTGTTCTCCCTGGATCGGAGCACCGAGAAAACATGGGGGGCGCTGCCCCCTTTGATTTTGTATCTTACTATAAGTTCACTGTAATGTCCAGAGTTGTCAACTAACATGGACATGTATTGTAAATGTCACGAATCCCGCTTCCTGAGTCTGTTTTTGCCTGTGTTCTGTCCTGGAGTGTTTTTCCGGTGTCCTGGAACGTACCCTGTCTGGTTGCCGGGCGACGTAGCTAGTTGGGAGATCTCCGATTACCCGCACCTGTATCCCATCAGCTATCTGCACACCTGGTCCTGATCATCACCCCTCCACTTCATAAGCTCTGACCTGCCATCCATTCCCTGCCGGATCGTTAGCCATGAACAGTATGTTGTGCCAGCGTATCAGCCTCCAGTTTGATAGAGTTTGTTTTGTTGTTTTGTACGTCTTGCTTGCCTTGAACTTACCTCCGTTTGTTCTGTCTACAGTCATTCACCCGGAACACTCACCCCATCCCTGCCTGGTCGTCGGTGGCTTCTGTTACTCCCTTGGATCTGCCTATTCACTCCCATCAACTCACCTCCGCTGCCCGCTCCACCACCTGGATCTTTCTACCTCTACGTTTAAACTTGTAAATAAATACTCACCTTCGTCCTACTCTCCTTGTCCTGGTCTGCTTCTGGGTTCTACTTTAGAAAACCGTGACAGTAAATGTCTATTTATAGTGTGTATGGAATATTAACTTCTGATTCATATCCACTATACAATCGAGTAATATATCATATCACTAACATTTTCCAAAACTGAGATATGGTTCTTCGGTTGAAGGGTTCAGTTGTTAGTGTACACTTTTACTCAGTTCTCACTTTAAAATATATCCCAAACAATAACCATTGATTTCAAAAGTTTAACATACAATACAGATCTATCTACAAGGACTACTTTTAACAATTTCCACAGAAAATTTTACAAAAACGAATTTAGTGGAAGAACTGTGCAAAGGCCAACTTTGGTAACGGAATCTATCTCCGGTTTCTATTCAACCAAGTTCTCAAATCTAACCCACTTGCTCCAAATTAAGATTCAAATATGTCTGCAGAAAGAATGGGTTGTCAGATATGACATGCTACCTTGAATTTGAACAAATCTCTTTTGGTTATTGAACTATAGTAAGTGAAGTAGATTTTACACCAGGTAACGGAATAACACCTAGAGCCCATTGTTGTAGGAAGCTGCTATAGACCAAGTGCTAACAGTCAGTATCTGGATAATATCTGTGAAATGCTTAATAATGTAAGTGATATCAACAGAGAGGTATATTTTCTGGGTGATTTAAATATTGACTGGCTTTCATCAAGCTGCCCACTCAAGAAAAAGCTTCAAACTGTAACCAGTGCCTGCAACCTGGTTCAGGTTATCAGTCAACCTACCAGGGTAGTTACAAACAGGAATGAAATCATAAACATGTATTGATCACATCCTTACTAATGCTGCAGACATTTGCTTTGAAGCAGTATCCAAATCCATCGGATGTAGTGATCACAATATAGTAGCCATATCAAGGAAAACCAAAGTTCCAAAGGCTGGGCCTAATATAGTGTATAAGAGGTCATACAATAAGTTTTGTTGTGATTCATATGTTGATGTAAAGAATATTTGCTGGTCTGTGTAATGAGGAGCAACCAGACGCTGCACTTGACAGATTTATGAAATTGCTTGTTCCAGTTACTAATAAGCATGCAAACATAAAGAAAATTACTGTAAAAACTGTTAAATCCCTGTGGATTGATGAGGAATGGAAAAATGTTATGGTTGAGAGGATAACACTAAAAGAAATGGCAAATAAATCTGTCTGCACAACTGATTGGCAAACGTACTGCAAATTGAGAAATCATGTGACTAAACTGAATAAAAGAAGGAACTATACTATGAAACAAAGATAAAAGATATAAAGAACGATAGTCAAAAGCTTTGGAGCACCTAAAATGAAATTATGGACAAAAGGCAAACTCAGCTGCATCATTCAGATGCCTCATTAAATAACAAAACCCACTGATCTTGCCAATGAAAAAAATGATTAAAGTAATTGGCAAAATTAGCATTTGTTGCTGGCATGTCATGCCTAACACTACACATTCAAGTATAACTGATACAATTATGAAAGACAAGCACTGTCATTTTGAATTCCGTAAATTGAATGTGGAAGAGGTGAAAAAAATGGTCTATCAACAATGACAAGCCACTGGAGTCTGACAACTTGGATGGAAAATTACTGAGAATAACAGCGAACATTTGCCACTCCTATTTGCCATATCTTCAAACCTAAGCCTACTAAAAAGTGTGACCTCAGGCCTGGAGGGAAGCAAAAGTCATTCCTCTACCCAAGAATAGTAAAGCCCCCTTTACAGGCTCAAATAGCCAACCAATTAGCCCGTTACCAAACCTTAGTAAAGGTTGGAAAAAAATGGTGTTTGACCAGATACAATGCTATTTACTGCAAACAAATTGACAACAGACTTTCAGCACACTTATAGGGAAAGACATTCAACAAGCAGGGCACTTACACAAATTAATGATGATTGGCTGAGAGACATTATGGTAAAAATATTGTGGGTGCTGTTTTGTTAGACTTCAGTGCGGGTTTTGACATTATCGATCATAGTCTGCTGCTGGAAAAACATATGTGTTATGGCTTTACACCCCCTGCTGTAATGGAGGAATTCCCCAGGGTAGCTGTTTAGGCCCCTTGCTTTTTTCAATCTTTACTAATGACATGCCACTGGCTTTGATTAACGATGACTCAACATTATTCACTACAGCGAGTAAAATTACTGCAACACTTAATAAAGAGCTGTAGTTAGTTTCAGAATGGGTGGCAAAGAATAAGTCATAAATATTACAAAAACTAAAAGCATT